>NC_092159.1:67107050-67127050 GCF_045791955.1 Oncorhynchus clarkii lewisi | reverse complement strand
TGAGTGCTCCCTCTGCTGTCTCCTGAAGTTCACGATCAGCTCCTGTGTTTTGTTAAAATTGTGGGAGAGATCATTAACCTCCTTAAACTGACAGGTCCTTCAGACCTGTCAGTCATCTATCGTAATTCCAGCCAATCAGGGTGGCTGGACGCACTCCAGGGCTCCCCCTCGCACACCTCAATTCAGAGCATGTTCTTCAAGGTGACTGGATCTGCGGTTTCAGGTTTGCACAAAGTCCAGTGTAGTTCCTTGAGAGCCGGCGCAGTGTTGTTCTTGGGGGGAAATATACACAGCCATGACAATGACCAAAAACAATTATCTCGGGAGGTAATGCAGTCAGCATTTGATAGTGAGATATTCTAGATGGGGAGAATAAAAGGACTTGAGTTCCTGTACGTTACCATGATCACACCATGAGTAGTTAATCATGAAACACACACCTATGCCTTTATTTTACCCAGAGAGTTCTTCATTCCTGGCCTCGCGATAGATGGAGAACCCCGCTGGCTGAATGGAGGGGGCAGTATATCCGGAGAGAGCCATGATTCCGTTAAACAAAGTATGGAAGGAGATCCCTTCACCTGAGCTTGTCTACTTTATTGTCCAGGTACTAAACGTTAGTGGGTAATTTGGAGCAGCCCCCGGGATGAATAGAACTGCCTCGGGGAGTTCCACAAAGGATCCAATTCAGGGAAGTTGAATTTCTGATCGAAATGCTGGTCAATAATCGCCGATCTACACTACCGGTCTAAAGTTTTAGAACACCTTCTCATTCAAGGGTTTTTCTTTATTTGTACTATTTTCTACATTGTAGAATAATAATGAAGACATCAAAACTATTAAATAACACATATGGAATCACGTAGTAACCATAAAAGTGTCAAACAAATCAAAATATATTTTACATTTGAGATTCTTCAAATAGCCACCCTTAGCCTTAATGACAGCTTTGCACACTGTTGGCATTCTCTCAACCAGCTTCACCTGGAATGCTTTTCCAACAGTCTTGAAGGAGTTCCAACGTATGCTGAGCACTTGTTGGCTGCTTTTCCTTCACTCTGCGGTCTGAATCATCCCAAACCATCTCAATTGGGTTGAGGTTGAGGGGATTGTGGAAGCCAGGTCACCTGATGCAGCACTCCATCACTTTCCTTCTTGGTAATTTATCTAGTTTCTACCATGTTAATTTACCTAGATTCTACCATGTTAATTTACCTAGATTCTACCATGTTAATTTACCTAGATTCTACCATGTTAATTTACCTAGATTCTACCATGTTAATTTACCTAGATTCTACCATGTTAATTTACCTAGATTCTACCATGTTAATTTATCTAGATTCTACCATGTTAATTTACCTAGTTCGTACTATCTTACCTTATCTAGTTTCTACCATGTTACTTTATCTAGATTCTACTATGTTCAATTATCTAGTTTCTGCTATCTTACCTTATCTAGTTTCTACCATGTTAATTTATCTAGTTTCTACCATGTTAATTTACCTAGTTCGTACTATCTGACATTATCTAGTTTCTGCTATGTTACATTATCTAGTTTCTACTATGTTACATTATCTAGTTTCTACCATGTTACATTATCTAGTTTCTGCTATCTTGCATTATCTAGTTTCTGCCATGTTACATTATCTAGTTTCTGCTATCTTACCTTATCTAGTTTCTACCATGTTACATTATCTAGTTTCTGCTATCTTACCTTATCTAGTTTCTACCATGTTACATTATCTAGTTTCTGCTATCTTACCTTATCTAGTTTCTACCATGTTACTTTATCTAGTTTCTACCATGTTACTTTATCTAGTTTCTACCATGTTACTTTATCTATACTGAACAAAAATTTAAATGCAACATGTAAAGTGTTTCATGAGCTGAAATATAAGATCCCAGAAATGTTCCACACTCACAAAAAGCTTATTTCTCTAAAATGTTGTGTACAAATTTGTTTACATCGTTGTTAGTGAGCATTTCTCCTTTGCCAAGATAATTCATACACCTGACAACATATCAAGAAGCTGATTAAACAGCATGATCATTACACAGGTACACCTTGGACAGTAAAAAGCCACTCTAAAATGTGCAGTTTTGTCGCACAACACAATGCCACAGATGTCTCAAGTTTTGAGGGAGCATTCAATTGGCATGCTGACTGCAGGAATGTTCACCAGAGCTGTTGCCAGAGAATTGAATGTTAATTTCTCTACCATAAGCCGCCTCCGTTGTCGTTTTAGAGAATTTGGCAGTACATCCAACTGGCTTCCCAGCCGTAGACCATGTGTAACCACGTCAGCCCAGGACCTCCACATCCGTCTTCTTCTCCTTATTCTTCTCCTTCTTCGATCCTGAGGGATCGTCTGAGACCAGACGCCCGGACAGCAGATGAAACGGAGGAGTATTTCTGTCTGTAATAAAGCCCTTTTGTGGGGAAAAAGTTATTCTGATTTCCTGGGCCTGGCTCCCCAGTGGGTGTTACTTTCCCAGTTACATACCCAGTCCTGTAAGATCTGTGAAGAGGAGAGAGAGGACAGAGGAGCTCTCCATGATCATTTAATTGATGTTTGAGTTCCTGTAGGGGTGGCAGGCTGGTATTACAACATGTCTTGATGTTTGAGTCCCTCTAGTGGTGCCAGGCTGTTATTACAACATGTATTGATGTTTGAGTCCCTCTAGTGGTGGCAGGTTGATATGACAACATGTCTTGAGTTATAAATGAAAGAGTTAATTGACAAAACGATATATCCACAAATGTTTCACGTTTGTGTTTTTTCATCAGAAACTATTGCTTCTGTGTGTAAAATATTACTGTTCTCCAATTTTTTATTCATAGATTTCAGATGTGTATGAATATACAGTATATATATATATATATATATATATATATATATATATATATATATATATATATATATATAGCTTCTGCTAAATAACTAACATGTAAATGTTTTACATACAGATCTCACATTACTGATTGAATGATTTTTTTAAATTAAATATTGATGTCACAAACGTATCATTTGTACATTTCTTTAGTAAAAATGTAATTATTTGCTAATTTTGACTGTAAAAACCAGCAGTACTACTGATTTCTCTGAGAGTGAGACAGATATATATTATTACTGTGTAAAACCTAGCAGTACTACTGATTTCTCTGAGAGTGAGACAGATATATATTATTACTGTATAAAACCTAGCAGTACTACTGATTTCTCTGAGAGTGAGGCAGATATATATTATTACTGTGTAAAACCTAGCAGTACTACTGATTTCTCTGAGAGTGAGGCAGATATATATTATTACTGTGTAAAACCTAGCAGTACTACTGATTTCTCTGAGAGTGAGGCAGATATATATTATTACTGTGTAAAACCCAGCAGTACTACTGATTTCTCTGAGAGTGAGGCAGATAAATGGCATTTTGCAACAAACAATATATATTATTTGTCTCTCTGAAATGAAAATATCAAGTGAATGATTTTAAACAAAAACATCTGTCATTGAACAGCTACTTTACATGATTAGATAGTATTAAAAAACCCATACCAATCTCTTTCATAATTTCTTTCAACAATAAAAGCTAATTTACCAACATTTTTAAAAACAGATATACATGTACATTGTGAAAGTATTCAGACCTCTTGACTTTTTCCACATTTTGTTACGTTACAGCCCTATTCTAAAACGGATTCCTTTTCTTTCTTTCTTCCCTCATCAATCTACACAAAATAACCAATAATGACGAAGCAAAAACAGGTTTTTAGAAATTTTTGCAAATTTGTTAAAATAAAAAGAAACTGAAATATGACATTTACATAAGTATTCAGACCCTTTACTCAGTACTTTGTTGAAGCACCTTTGGCAGTGATTACAGCCTCGAGTCTTCTTGGGTATGACGCTACAAGCTTGGAACAGCTGTATTTGGGGAGTTTCTCCCATTCTTTTCTGCAGATCCTCGCAAGCTCTGTCAGGTTGGATGGGGATCGTCGCTGCACAGCTATCCACGTGTTTTACAGTAGAGAAGAGGACAACGTGTTCTACTGGAGAAAAGAGGACCACGTGTTCTACTGGAGAGGAGAGGACCACGTGTTCTAGAGGAGAGGACCACGTGTTCTACTGGAGAGAAGAGGACCACGTGTTCTACTGGAGAGAAGAGGACCACGTGTTCTACTGGAGAGAAGAGGACCATGTGTTCTACTGGAGAGAAGAGGACCACGTGTTCTACTGGAGAGAAGAGGACCACGTGTTCTACTGGAGAGAAGAGGACCACGTGTTCTACTGGAGAGAAGAGGACCACGTGTTCTACTGGAGAGAAGAGGACCACGTGTTCTACTGGAGAGAAGAGGACCACGTGTTCTACTGGAGAGAAGAGGACCACGTGTTCTACTGGAGAGAAGAGGACCACGTGTTCTACTGGAGAGAAGAGGACCATGGAAAGAAGAGGACCACGTGTTCTACTGGGGAGAAGAGGACCACGTGTTCTACTGGAGAGAAGAGAGAAGAAGACCACATGTTCTACTGGAGAGGAGAGGACCACGTGTTCTACTGGAGAGAAGAGAGAAGAGGACACACCTACTCATTCAAGAGTTTTTCTTTATTTTCACTATTTTCTACATTGTAGAATAATAGTGAAGACATCAACACTATGAAATAACACATGGAAGGATGCAAGAACCTAAAAATCAAAATAGTAAAAGCCCTGTAATGAGAAGGTTCCCGTGTCTGCATTGATGTTGTTATGCATCTCTTGTCCAGACGCTGTTCTTGTTTAGTTTCATGTCTATTTATTATTTAATCCTCACCCTGTTACTTGCTTCCCGTCTCCTAGCGACTGTCGTTACGGAACCGCCACATTTATAGGCAGAGAAGACTGTGCTGTACTGTAGTGGTGCTCAAACCTCTCCTCGGAGACCCCCAGACCTTACAGCATGTCGTAAGTAGCTCTGAACTAGCTCACCTGGTTCACCTAGTCAAGGGCTTGATGATTCGTTGATGATTAGTTGATGATTCGTTTATGATTCGTTTATGATTCGTTTATGATTCGTTGATGATTCGTTGATGATTAGTTGATGATTCATTGATGATTCGTTGATGATTAGTTTATGATTCGTTTATGATTCGTTGATGATTAGTTGATGATTAGTTGATGATTCGTTGATGATTAGTTGATGATTCGTTGATGATTAGTTGATGATTCATTGATGATTCGTTGATGATTAGTTTATGATTCGTTTATGATTCGTTGATGATTAGTTGATGATTAGTTTATGATTCGTTTATGATTCGTTGATGATTAGTTGATGATTCGTTGATGATTCGTTGATGATTAGTTGATGATTCGTTGATGATTCGTTGATGATTCGTTGATGATTCGTTGATGATTCGTTGATGATTCGTTGATGATTCGTTGATGATTCGTTGATGATTCGTCGAAAGGAAAGTAAAGGAGAGCTTTATTACTGTTTTCACCAGGATATTTCTTTATGAATATACATATCAATATAATAAATGAAGGTATGAACAGGAAATTCGACAAGCAGCATATGAAGACATATTCAAGTGGGACACAGAACATATTAAACACGTACTCTTCAAGTCCTCAACAGCAAAACATTAGTATTTAATAAGCATACATATTGGCACTGTGCTAGAGCAGTTCAGTTGTATTGTACATACATTATATTGTCTAATAATGTACCGTGTATTGTATTGTACTGTATTGTCAAGTATTGTATTGTATTCAATGTACTGTGTTGTATTGTACTGTACTGTATTGTACTGTATTGTACTGTGTTATACTGTATTGTACTGTATTGTATAGTATTGTATTGTATTGTATAGTATAGTACTGTATGTATGGTATAAAACCTAGCAGTACTACTGATTTCTCTGAGAGTGAGGCAGATATATATTATTACTGTGTAAAACCTAGCAGTACTACTGATTTCTCTGAGAGTGAGGCAGATATATATTATTACTGTGTAAAACCTAGCAGTACTACTGATTTCTCTGAGAGTGAGGCAGATATATATTATTACTGTGTAAAACCCAGCAGTACTACTGATTTCTCTGAGAGTGAGGCAGATAAATGGCATTTTGCAACAAACAATATATATTATTTGTCTCTCTGAAATGAAAATATCAAGTGAATGATTTTAAACAAAAACATCTGTCATTGAACAGCTACTTTACATGATTAGATAGTATTAAAAAACCCATACCAATCTCTTTCATAATTTCTTTCAACAATAAAAGCTAATTTACCAACATTTTTAAAAACAGATATACATGTACATTGTGAAAGTATTCAGACCTCTTGACTTTTTCCACATTTTGTTACGTTACAGCCCTATTCTAAAACGGATTCCTTTTCTTTCTTTCTTCCCTCATCAATCTACACAAAATAACCAATAATGACGAAGCAAAAACAGGTTTTTAGAAATTTTTGCAAATTTGTTAAAATAAAAAGAAACTGAAATATGACATTTACATAAGTATTCAGACCCTTTACTCAGTACTTTGTTGAAGCACCTTTGGCAGTGATTACAGCCTCGAGTCTTCTTGGGTATGACGCTACAAGCTTGGAACAGCTGTATTTGGGGAGTTTCTCCCATTCTTTTCTGCAGATCCTCGCAAGCTCTGTCAGGTTGGATGGGGATCGTCGCTGCACAGCTATCCACGTGTTTTACAGTAGAGAAGAGGACAACGTGTTCTACTGGAGAAAAGAGGACCACGTGTTCTACTGGAGAGGAGAGGACCACGTGTTCTACTGGAGAGAAGAGGACCACGTGTTCTACTGGAGAGAAGAGGACCACGTGTTCTACTGGAGAGAAGAGGACCACGTGTTCTACTGGAGAGAAGAGGACCATGTGTTCTACTGGAGAGAAGAGGACCACGTGTTCTACTGGCTCACCTGGTTCACCTAGTCAAGGGCTTGATGATTCGTTGATGATTAGTTGATGATTCGTTTATGATTCGTTTATGATTCGTTTATGATTCGTTGATGATTCGTTGATGATTAGTTGATGATTCATTGATGATTCGTTGATGATTAGTTTATGATTCGTTTATGATTCGTTGATGATTAGTTGATGATTAGTTGATGATTCGTTGATGATTAGTTGATGATTCGTTGATGATTAGTTGATGATTCATTGATGATTCGTTGATGATTAGTTTATGATTCGTTTATGATTCGTTGATGATTAGTTGATGATTAGTTTATGATTCGTTTATGATTCGTTGATGATTAGTTGATGATTCGTTGATGATTCGTTGATGATTAGTTGATGATTCGTTGATGATTCGTTGATGATTCGTTGATGATTCGTTGATGATTCGTTTATGATTCGTTGATGATTCGTTGATGATTCGTTGATGATTCGTCGAAAGGAAAGTAAAGGAGAGCTTTATTACTGTTTTCACCAGGATATTTCTTTATGAATATACATATCAATATAATAAATGAAGGTATGAACAGGAAATTCGACAAGCAGCATATGAAGACATATTCAAGTGGGACACAGAACATATTAAACACGTACTCTTCAAGTCCTCAACAGCAAAACATTAGTATTTAATAAGCATACATATTGGCACTGTGCTAGAGCAGTTCAGTTGTATTGTACATACATTATATTGTCTAATAATGTACCGTGTATTGTATTGTACTGTATTGTCAAGTATTGTATTGTATTCAATGTACTGTGTTGTATTGTACTGTACTGTATTGTACTGTATTGTACTGTGTTATACTGTATTGTACTGTATTGTATAGTATAGTACTGTATGGTTAAGTACTGTATTGTATCATTCTGTTTTGTATTGTACTGTATTGTATTGTACTGTATAGTAAAGTAATGTATTGTATTGTACTGTATTGTATAGTATTGTATAGTACTGTATTGTATTGTAGTGTCCTGTATAATATTGTATAGTACTGTATTGTAGTGTATTGTAGTGTATGATATTGTATAGTACTGTATAGTAGTTTATTGTAGTGTATAATATTGTATAGTGCTGTATTGTAGCGTATTGTACTGTATAATATTGTATAGTACTGTATTGCATATAACTGTATTGTATAGTACTGTATTGTATTGTAGTGTCCTGTATAATATTGTATAGTACTGTATTGTAGTGTATTGTAGTGTATGATATTGTATAGTACTGTATAGTAGTTTATTGTAGTGTATAATATTGTATAGTACTGTATTGTAGTGTATTGTAGTGTATGATATTGTATAGTACTGTATAGTAGTTTCTTGTAGTGTATAATATTGTATAGTGCTGTATTGTAGCGTATTGTACTGTATAATATTGTATAGTACTGTATTGCATATAACTGTATTGTATTGTACTGTATTGAATTGTACTGTATTGTATTGTACTGTATAATATTGTATAGTACTGTATTGTACTGTATAATTATATAGTACTGTATTGTAGTGTATTGTATTGTAATGTATTGCATATAACTGTATTGTATTGTACTGTATTGAATTGTACAGTAATGTGTAGTATTGTAACACATATATTATGGTCATGAGACAGTGTTAAAGTGTTCAGACAATCAAACATCAAAACAATGAACCTTACTGTATTATACTGAATTGTATTGTACTATAATGTGTAGTATTGTATTGTATTGGTACACATATATAATGGTCATGAGACAGTATTAAAGTGTTCTTATCAAAACAATGAACCTTACTGTATTATACTGTATTGTATTGTACTATAATGTGTAGTATTGTATTGTACTATAATGTGTAGTATTGTATTGTACTATAATGCGTAGTATTGTATTGTACTATAATGCGTAGTATTGTATTGTACTATAATGTGTAGTATTGTATTGTACTATAATGTGTAGTATTGTACTATAATGTGTAGTATTGTAGTGTACTATAATGTGTAGTATTGTATTGTACTATAATGTGTAGTATTGTATTGTACTATAATGTGTAGTATTGTATTGTACTATAATGTGTAGTATTGTATTGTACTATAATGCGTAGTATTGTATTGTACTATAATGCGTAGTATTGTATTGTACTATAATGCGTAGTATTGTATTGTACTATAATGTGTAGTATTGTATTGTACTATAATGTGTCGTATTGTATTGTACTATAATGTATTGTATTGTATTGTAACGGTACACATATATTATGGTCATGAGGCAGTGTTAAAGTGTTCTTATCAAAACAATGAACCTTCACTATGTATTATAAATATATTACATCTTATATCTCCAATGATAAACTGGGTGGTTTGAGCACTGAATGCTGATTGGCTGACAGCCGTGGTATACCACAGGTATGACAAAACATGTATTTTAACTGCTCTAATTACGTTGGTGACCAGTTTAATGATAACAATAAGGCACCTCGGGGGTTTGTGGTATGTGGCCAAGGGTTGTATCCTGGGCTGTATGAACAGCACGTAGCCGTGGTATATTGGCCATATACCACACCTCCTAGTGCCTTTTAATGATTAAATATCCTTTTTGTTGTACAGTCAACATCACAATGTAAGGGTATGTTTCAATAATATCCATAATAACTTAATGAATACAGAACTATAACATCCCTGCACCAAACAGACTGGAAATATCACAACTCTTATACGGAAATATATATTTCATATGTTCAGTAATAGTATTTAATATATACTTTCATCAATATATAGTTTCATCTCCTATATCTATAGACTAGGCAGGTAGCCTAGTGGTTAAAGTGTAGAGGCGGCAGGGTAGCCTAGTGGTTAGAGTGTAGGGGCAGCAGGTAGCCTAGTGGTTAAAGTGTAGAGGCGGCAGGTAGCCTAGTGGTTAGAGTGTAGGGGCAGCAGGTAGCCTAGTGGTTAGAGTGTAGAGGCGGCAGGTAGCCTAGTGGTTAGAGTGTAGGGGCAGCAGGTAGCCTAGTGGTTAAAGCGTTGGACTAGTAACCGGAAAAGTTGCAAGATTGAATCCTCGAGCTGACAAGGTACAAATCTGTCGTTCTGCCCCTGAACAAGGCAGTTAACCCACTGTTCCTAGGCCGTCATTGAAAATAAGAATTTGTTCTTAAACTGACTTGCCTAGTTAAATAAATGTTAAATAAATAAAATACCTTCCCTCCCCCAAAAATCAAACCCTTTCTATCACAGGTCACAAGGTCAAATATAATATTTTTTTATATATTTTTTTTACTAAACCTTTGAATATATATTTTGTTGTGTGGCTGGAATGTCAATAATGTTCTGATGATCTGGTCATGTTTCTGAGGACTCTTCATTAATATTTTTTTTTACCTCAGTCCTTCCATATACTTCTTCAAGGGTCCTAAAACGCAATGAGGCCTTTTTTTGAAGTCTTTACAGTGCTTCTGGTGAGGATTGGGCTACGTCCCAAATCGCATCCTATTCCCTTTATAGTGCACTACGGCACATAGAGCTCTGGTTGAAATGAGTACACTACATAGGGGATATGTTGCCATGTGGAACGTATCCTCTGTGATGAACAGGAAGAGGAGGAGCTGTCTGGTTTCCTCTTTAGCACTCTCTCCATCGCCACATTGCTCCTTCCTTCCACGTCAACATTGGATTGAATCTCTAATGTAGGGCACTACTTTTGTAGGGCATCACCCTCTCTACATAACTCTACCTACCTCATCACCCTCTCTACATAACTCTACCTACCTCACCACCCTCTCTACATAACTCTATCTATCTCATCACCCTGTCTACATAAATCGATCTACCTCATCACCCTGTCTACATAAATCTATCTATCTCATGACCCGGTCTACATAACTCTACCTACCTCATCAATGTCTGTGTCACATGACACCCTATTCCACATATACAATGGCTTGCGAAAGTATTCACCCCCCTTGGCATTTTTCCTATTTTGTTGCCTTACAACCTGGAAATAAAATGGACTTTTGGGAGGGTTTTATCATTTGATTTACACAACATGCCTACCACTTTAAAGATGCAAATTATTTTTGTTGTGGAAAAAACAAGAAATAAGACAAAAAAACTGAAAACCTCAGCGTGCATAAATATTCACCTCCCCAAAAATCAATACTTTGTAGAGCCACCTTTCTCAGCAATTGTAGCTGCAAGTCTCTTGGGCTGTGTCTCTATAAGCTTGGCACATCTAGCCACTGGGATTTGTGCCCATTCTTCAAGGCAAAACTACTCCAGCTCCTTCAAGTTGGATGGGTTCCGCTGGTGTACAGCAATCTTTAAGTCATACCACAGATTCTCAATTGGATTGAGGTCTGGGCTTTGACTAGGCCATTACAAGACATTTACATGTTTCCGCATAAACCACTCGAGTGTTGCTTTAGCAGTATGATTAGGGTCATTGTCCTGCTGGAAGGTGAACCTCCGTCCCGGTCTCAAATCTCTGGAACACTGAAACAGGTTTCCCTCAAGAATGTCCCTGTCTTTAGCACCATCCATCATTTCTTAAATTTTGACCAGTTTCCCAAGCTCTGCCCGATGAAAAACATCCCCACAGCATGATGCTGCCACCACCATGCGTCACTGTGGGGATGAGGTTCTCGGGGTGATGAGAGGTGTTGTGTTTGGGCCAGACATAGTGGTTTACTTTATGGCCAAAATGCTCAATTTTCATCTCATCTGACCAGAGTACCGTCTTCCATATGTTTGGGGAGTCTCCCACATGCCTTTTGGCGAACACCAAACATGGTTGCTTATTTTTTTATTTCAGCAATGGCTTTTTTCTGGCCACTCCTCCGTAAAGCCCAGCTTTGTGGAGTGTACTGCTTAAAGTGGTCCTATGGACAGATTTTCCAATCTCCGCTGTGGAGCTTTGCAGTTCCTTCAGGGTTATCTTTGGTCTCTTTGTTTCCTCTCTGATTAATGTCCTCCTTGCCGGGTTCATGAGTTTGGTGGGCGGCCCTCTCTTGGCAGGTTGATTGTAGTGCCATATTCTTTCCATTATATAATAATGGATTTAATGGTGCTCTGTGGGATGATCAAAGTTTCAGATATTTTTTTGTAACCCAACCCTGATCTGTACTTCTCCACAACTTTGTCCCTGACCTGTTTGGAGAGCTCCTTGGTCTTCATGGTGCTGCTTGCTTGGTGGTGCCCCTTTCTTAATGGTGTTGCAGACTCTGGGGCCTTTCAGAACAGGTGTATATATACTGAGATCAAGTGACACTTAGATTGGACACAGGTGGACTTTATTTAACTAATTGTGTGACTTCTGAAGGTAATTGGTTGCACCAGATCTTATTTAGGGGCTTCATGTGAACACATATACACGCACCACTTTTCCGTTTCTTATTTTTTAGAATGTTTTGAAAAAAGTAATTATTTAAATTTCACTTCACCTGTAACGACATTCCTCATCTGAGGAGGAGAAGCGAGAAGAAGGATCGGAGGACCAATGCGCAGCGTGGTAGGTGTCCATGACGTTTATTATAAGACATGAACTGAACACTATGAAAAACAAAACAATAAACGTGAACATGAACCAAAACCGAAACCGAAACAGTACCGTGTGGCGACAAACACTGGCACGGAAAACAAACACCCACCACTCAAAAGTGAAACCAGGCTACCTAAGTATGATTCTCAATCAGAGACAACTAACGACACCTGCCTCTGATTGAGAACCATACTAGGCTGAACACAAAAACCAACATAGAAAAACACACACAGACTGCCCACCCCAACTCACGCCCTGACCATACTAAATAAAGACACACACAGACTGCCCACCCCAACTCACGCCCTGACCATACTAAATAAAGACACACACAGACTGCCCACCCCAACTCACGCCCTGACCATACTAAATAAAGACACACACAGACTGCCCACCCCAACTCACGCCCTGACCATACTAAATAAAGACACACACAGACTGCCCACCCCAACTCACGCCCTGACCATACTAAATAAAGACACACACAGACTGCCCACCCCAACTCACGCCCTGACCATACTAAATAAAGACACACACAGACTGCCCACCCCAACTCACGCCCTGACCATACTAAATAAAGACACACACAGACTGCCCACCCCAACTCACGCCCTGACCATACTAAATAAAGACACACACAGACTGCCCACCCCAACTCACGCCCTGACCATACTAAATAAAGACACACACAGACTGCCCACCCCAACTCACGCCCTGACCATACTAAATAAAGACACACACAGACTGCCCACCCCAACTCACGCCCTGACCATACTAAATAAAGACACACACAGACTGCCCACCCCAACTCACGCCCTGACCATACTAAATAAAGACACACACAGACTGCCCACCCCAACTCACGCCCTGACCATACTAAATAAAGACACAAACAGACTGCCCACCCCAACTCACGCCCTGACCATACTAAATAAAGACACACACAGACTGCCCACCCCAACTCACGCCCTGACCATACTAAATAAAGACACACACAGACTGCCCACCCCAACTCACGCCCTGACCATACTAAATAAAGACACACACAGACTGCCCACCCCAACTCACGCCCTGACCATACTAAATAAAGACACACACAGACTGCCCACCCCAACTCACGCCCTGACCATACTAAATAAAGACACACACAGACTGCCCACCCCAACTCACGCCCTGACCATACTAAATAAAGACACACACAGACTGCCCACCCCAACTCACGCCCTGACCATACTAAATAAAGACACACACAGACTGCCCACCCCAACTCACGCCCTGACCATACTAAATAAAGACACACACAGACTGCCCACCCCAACTCACGCCCTGACCATACTAAATAAAGACACACACAGACTGCCCACCCCAACTCACGCCCTGACCATACTAAATAAAGACACACACAGACTGCCCACCCCAACTCACGCCCTGACCATACTAAATAAAGACACACACAGACTGCCCACCCCAACTCACGCCCTGACCATACTAAATAAAGACACACACAGACTGCCCACCCCAACTCACGCCCTGACCATACTAAATAAAGACACACACAGACTGCCCACCCCAACTCACGCCCTGACCATACTAAATAAAGACACACACAGACTGCCCACCCCAACTCACGCCCTGACCATACTAAATAAAGACACACACAGACTGCCCACCCCAACTCACGCCCTGACCATACTAAATAAAGACACACACAGACTGCCCACCCCAACTCACGCCCTGACCATACTAAATAAAGACACACACAGACTGCCCACCCCAACTCACGCCCTGACCATACTAAATAAAGACACACACAGACTGCCCACCCCAACTCACGCCCTGACCATACTAAATAAAGACACACACAGACTGCCCACCCCAACTCACGCCCTGACCATACTAAATAAAGACACACACAGACTGCCCACCCCAACTCACGCCCTGACCATACTAAATAAAGACACACACAGACTGCCCACCCCAACTCACGCCCTGACCATACTAAATAAAGACACACACAGACTGCCCACCCCAACTCACGCCCTGACCATACTAAATAAAGACACACACAGACTGCCCACCCCAACTCACGCCCTGACCATACTAAATAAAGACACAAACAGACTGCCCACCCCAACTCACGCCCTGACCATACTAAATAAAGACACACACAGACTGCCCACCCCAACTCACGCCCTGACCATACTAAATAAAGACACACACAGACTGCCCACCCCAACTCACGCCCTGACCATACTAAATAAAGACACACACAGACTACCCACCCCAACTCACGCCCTGACCATACTAAATAAAGACACACACAGACTGCCCACCCCAACTCACGCCCTGACCATACTAAATAAAGACACACACAGACTGCCCACCCCAACTCACGCCCTGACCATACTAAATAAAGACACACACAGACTGCCCACCCCAACTCACGCCCTGACCATACTAAATAAAGACACACACAGACTGCCCACCCCAACTCACGCCCTGACCATACTAAATAAAGACACACACAGACTGCCCACCCCAACTCACGCCCTGACCATACTAAATAAAGACACACACAGACTGCCCACCCCAACTCACGCCCTGACCATACTAAATAAAGACACAAACAGACTGCCCACCCCAACTCACGCCCTGACCATACTAAATAAAGACACACACAGACTGCCCACCCCAACTCACGCCCTGACCATACTAAATAAAGACACACACAGACTGCCCACCCCAACTCACGCCCTGACCATACTAAATAAAGACACACACAGACTGCCCACCCCAACTCACGCCCTGACCATACTAAATAAAGACACACACAGACTGCCCACCCCAACTCACGCCCTGACCATACTAAATAAAGACACACACAGACTGCCCACCCCAACTCACGCCCTGACCATACTAAATAAAGACACACACAGACTGCCCACCCCAACTCACGCCCTGACCATACTAAATAAAGACACACACAGACTGCCCACCCCAACTCACGCCCTGACCATACTAAATAAAGACACACACAGACTGCCCACCCCAACTCACGCCCTGACCATACTAAATAAAGACACACACAGACTGCCCACCCCAACTCACGCCCTGACCATACTAAATAAAGACACACACAGACTGCCCACCCCAACTCACGCCCTGACCATACTAAATAAAGACAAAACAAAGGAAATAAAGGTCAGAACGTGACTTCACCATTATTTTGTGTTTGTCCATTACATGAAATCCAAATAAAAATCCATTTAAATTACAGGTTGTAATGCAACAAAATAGGAAAAACACCAAGAGGGATGAATAATTTTGCGAGGCACTGTATACAGTATAGTGCACTACTTGTTCAGACCAAAGCATGACAAGGCACTGTATACAGTATAGTGCACTACTTGTTCAGACCAAAGCATGACACTATATACCCCTCTCCTAACCTGAACCATTGGTGCCCAAAATACAAAATCAGAGATCAGCATCGTCTTCATCAACTTCTCAACACTAGGGTTGTAAATCCCCAGGTTTTCCTCCTGGTTGTAGGATTCCCAATTTTATGCTTTTTATTCCCACCTGAGTCCCAGAATTTTACAACCAGGATTTCCGGAAAACCTTGGAATTTTTGGAAAGTTACTAGAATTTCGCAACCCTCCACTTCCCAACCCCCCCCCCCCCCCCCCCCCCCCCCCTCTCTCAGCACTGTTCCTCCCCCAGGGACTCAGAGTTCTCTCCCAGGTCGATGGAACCTGAGGACCCCCTCATCTTCCCTCTCCCTGGTACTCCAACCAGCCCGGACCCCGGCAGGCCTCCAGGCCCCCCAGGCAGCCTTCCTCCCCCGTGCCCAGGGTAGACCTCCATGGAGCTGGATATGGACTGGAGGGAGTGGTCCCTGAAGTAATGGAAGGCCTCCTGGTCGAGGTAGTTCTGCTCCTCCCTGAGACCCTGCTCGAACAGTTTGCGTTTGTGCCGGAACTCGATGACCGTCTTGGTGTAGGAGTTGAGTGTGGTGACTGAAGCTGCCATGCAGCAGGTGAAGGAACCCCATGCCAGGCTGAGAGAGAGAGAGGGAGGGGGAGGGAGGGAGGGAGAGAGAGAGAAGAGAGAGAGAGAGAGGGAGGGGGAGGGAGGGAGGGAGGGAGAGAGAGAGAGAAAGAGAGAGAGAGAGAGAGAGACTGATTCAGTCAATGGAAATACCTCTTCTTCCTCTTGAGTGTGTGTTTATGAGCGTGCGTGTATCTGCGTGTGCGTGTCCCAGACAACAGCTGTCTTCTCTAGCTCCGGCCATAGACGTGGAAGATAGAAAGTCAAGGACAATCTAAGGTACACCCAAATGGCACCCTATGCGCATAAGGCGGAGTCTGGCCAAAAGTAGTGCACTATGTAGGGAATAGGGTGCCATAGAGCTCTGGCCAAAAGTAGTGCACTATGTAGGGAATAGGGTGCCATTTGGGATGATAGACAAAACAGCCATATGTGTCGGTGTTTGTAAATACGGCTGGGTTGATATGGACACAACGGTCGGTCGTCAGCTGGTTTCTAGATGGAGATGTTGCTTGTCTTCCGAGATGGACAGTGTAGAATGACATGGAATGAATAGAACTTCTAGAATGTTCAGTGCATTCTGGAATCACTGGTTTATATACTACACCATTTCTGCTGCTTGTCGACTGTGACACCAGTGTTTCACTGGAGAAATGTACAGTAAGCAACCAATCATATTCAGACAACGATATGGCTTCGGTTTGAGTACTGACCAGAGGGACAGTCATCACTCATACCAAACACACAGACAGACAGTATGAGTACTGACCAGAGGGACAGTCATCACTCATACCAAACACACAGACAGACAGTATGAGTACTGACCAGAGGGACAGTCATCACTCATACCAAACACACAGACAGACAGTATGAGTACTGACCAGAGGGACAGTCATCACTCATACCAAACACACAGACAGAGAGTATGAGTACTCACCAGAGGGACAGTCATTACTCATACCAAACACACAGACAGTCAGACAGACAGTATGAGTACTGACCAGAGGAACAGTCATTACTCATACCAAACACACAGACAGACAGTTTGAGTACTGACCAGAGGAACAGTCATTACTCATGCCAAACACACAGACACACAGACAGACAATATGAGTACTGACCAGAAGGACCATCCATAGTCCCAGGAGTGGGGTCTCCAGTCTTCAGGACCCATACTAACTGTGATCTGGAAAACCTGGGTGTACATCATATGGGCCACCATGCCTAGCAGACCTGAGGAGAAGCAGATACACGCGCACACACACACACACACACACAGGTTTAAAACCTCTACAGGATCGGTGGGTCCCCCCCGTGGGATGATTGAACTAACGTGCGCTAATGTGATTATACCTAGCAGACCTGAGGAGACGCAGATACAGAGAAACCCGCAGAAACCCGCACGCACACACACACGAGGTTGTAAGAAACAAGAACATTTCCCAGGACATATACATATCTGATATTGGCAGAAAGCTTAAATTCTTGTTAACTTCTCGAGGGAAGAGGGCAGCATTGGGAATTTTGGATGAAAAGCGTGCCCAAATTAGACTGCCTGCTACTCAGCCATAAAAGCTAGAATATGCATATAAATAGTAGATTTGGATATAAAACTCTTTGAAGTTTCTAAAACTCTTTGAATGATTTCTGTGAGTATAACAGATCTCATTTGGCAGACAAAAACCTGAGAAAAAATCCAACCAGGAAGTGGGAAATCTGAGGTTTGTAGTTTTTCAACTCTTGGCCTATCAAATACACAGTGAATTTGGAATACTGGGCTAAACGCGCGAACAAAAATGAGATATTTGGACATAAATGATGGACATTATCGAACAAAACAAACATTTATTGTGGAACTGGGATTCCTGGGAGTGCATTCTGATGAAGATCACCAAAGACGAGTGAATATTTATAATGCTATTTCTGACTTCTGTTGACTCCACAACATGGCGGATGTCTGTTTGGCTTGATTTGTTGTCTGAGCGCTGTACTCAGATTATTGCATGGTTTGTTTTTTTATTTTTTATTTGACACAGCGGTTGCATCAAGGAGAAGTGGATCTCAAATTTCATGCATAACAGTTGTATATTTTAGCAATGTTTATTATGAGTATTTCTGTAAATTGATGTTGTCACGATCGTCGTAGTGAGGAGACCAAAGCGCAGCGCAATGTGAATGCATGATTTAATGAAAAGACGGAAAAAACAAACAAACTAACAAGATGACCGTGACTGCTAAAGAAACACTGTGCTAACAAGCAACAGAACATAGACAATAACCCACAAAATACCCAAAGAAGATGGCTGCCTAAATATGGTTCCCAATCAGAGACAACGATAAACAGCTGCCTCTAATTGAGAACCAATCTAGGCAACCATAGACATACATAAACACCTAGATGGTAAACAACCCCATAAACCTACAAAACCCCTAGACAGTACAAAAAACACATACATCACCCATGTCACACCCTGACCTAACCAAAATATATAAAGAAAACAAAGAATACTCAGGTCAGGGCATGACAGATGTGGCTCTCTGCAAAATCATCGGATGTTTTGGAACTACTGAACATAACGCGTCAATGCAAACTCAGATTTTTTGATTTAAATATGAACTTTACTGAACAAAACATACATGTATTGTGTAACATGAAGTCCTATGAGTGTCATCTGATGAAGATCATCAAAGGTTAGTGATTAATTGCGGCTGGATTTACAACAAGTGTATCTTTAAAATGGTGTAAAATACTTGTATGTTTGAGGAATTTTAATTATGGGATTTCTGTTGTTTTGAATTTGGCGCCACTGGCTGTTGACGAGGTGGGACGCTAGATATGGTAATGACTCATAAACACATTGTCATCTGTATGAGCATATATTACATTATATATGGTAATGACTCATAAACACATTGTCATCTATATGAGCATATATTACATTATATATGGTAATGACTCATAAACACATTGTCATCTATATGAGCATATATTACATTAGATATGGTAATGACTCATAAACACATTGTCATCTGTATGAGCATATATTACATTATATATGGTAATGACTCATAAACACATTGTCATCTATAAGAGCATATATTACATTATATACGGTAATGACTCATAAACACATTGTCATCTGTATGAGCATATATTACATTATATATGGTAATGACTCATAAACACACATGAAATAACATTTAAAGGATATATATATAATATATAATGCTCTGTGTAAATGGATTACAACACCGACATGCAGCTGTTGTTTTTACGCATATAATCCTATTGCCTTTGTTGTCTCTATGGGTTCTGGTCAAAAGTAGTGCACTATGTAGGGAATAGGGTGCCATTTGCCATAGGGTTCTGGTCAAAAAGTAGTGCACTATGTAGGGAATAGGGTGTCATTTGCCATAGGGTTCTGGTCAAAAGTAGTGCACTATGTAGGGAATAGGGTGCCATTTGCCATAGGGTTCTGGTCAAAAAGTAGTG
>NC_092159.1:67094550-67104550 GCF_045791955.1 Oncorhynchus clarkii lewisi | reverse complement strand
CTACCAAGCCTGCTAGGACAAGGAGATGGACTACCAAGCCTGCTAGGACAAGGAGTTGGACTACCAAGCCTGCTAGGACGAGGAGTTGGACTACCAAGCCTGCTAGGACAAGGAGATGGACTACCAAGCCTGCTAGGACAAGGAGATGGACTACCAAGCCTGCTAGGACAAGGAGATGGACTACCAAGCCTGCTAGGACAAGGAGATGGACTACCAAGCCTGCTAGGACAAGGAGATGGACTACCAAGCCTGCTAGGACAAGGAGTTGGACTACCAAGCCTGCTAGGACAAGGAGTTGGACTACCAAGCCTGCTAGGACAATGAGTTGGACTACCAAGCCTGCTAGGACAAGGAGATGAACTACCAAGCCTGCTAGGACAAGGAGTTGGACTACCAAGCCTGCTAGGACAAGGAGTTGGACTACCAAGCCTGCTAGGACAAGGAGTTGGACTACCAAGCCTGCTAGGACAAGGAGATGGACTACCAAGCCTGCTAGGACAAGGAGATGGACTACCAAGCCTGCTAGGAAAAGGAGTTGGACTACCAAGCCTGCTAGGACGAGGAGTTGGACTACCAAGCCTGCTAGGACAAGGAGATGGACTACCAAGCCTGCTAGGACAAGGAGATGGACTACCAAGCCTGCTAGGACAAGGAGATGGACTACCAAGCCTGCTAGGACAAGGAGATGGACTACCAAGCCTGCTAGGACAAGGAGATGGACTACCAAGCCTGCTAGGACAAGGAGTTGGACTACCAAGCCTGCTAGGACAAGGAGTTGGACTACCAAGCCTGCTAGGACAATGAGTTGGACTACCAAGCCTGCTAGGACAAGGAGATGGACTACCAAGCCTGCTATGACAAGGAGTTGGACTACCAAGCCTGCTAGGACAAGGAGTTGGACTACCAAGCCTGCTAGGACAAGGAGTTGGACTACCAAGCCTGCTAGGACAAGGAGTTGGATTACCAAGCCTGCTAGGACAAGGAGTTGGACTACCAAGCCTGCTAGGACAAGGAGTTGGACTACCATGCCTGCTAGGACAAGGAGATGGACTACCAAGCCTGCTAGGACAAGGAGATGGACTACCAAGCCTGCTAGGACAAGGAGTTGGACTACCAAGCCTGCTAGGACAAGGAGATGGACTACCAAGCCTGCTAGGACAAGGAGATGGACTACCAAGCCTGCTAGGACAAGGAGTTGGACGACCAAGCCTGCTAGGACAAGGAGATGGACTACCAAGCCTGCTAGGACAAGGAGATGGACTACCAAGCCTGCTAGGACAAGGAGATGGACTACCAAGCCTGCTAGGACAAGGATATGGACTACCAAGCCTGCTAGGACAAGGAGTTGGACTACCAAGCCTGCTAGGACAAGGAGATGGACTACCAAGCCTGCTAGGACAAGGAGTTGGACTACCAAGCTTGCTAGGACAAGGAGATGGACTACCAAGCCTGCTAGGACAAGGAGATGGACTACCAAGCCTGCTAGGACAAGGAGTTGGACTACCAAGCCTGCTAGGACAAGGAAAATGTACTACCAAGCCTGCTAGGACAAGGAGATGGACTACCAAGCCTGCTAGGAGAAGGAGATGGACTACCAAGCCTGCTAGGACAAGGAGTTGGACTACCAAGCCTGCTAGGACAAGGAGATGGACTACCAAGCCTGCTAGGACAAGGAGTTGGACTACCAAGCCTGCTAGGACAAGGAGTTGGACTACCAAGCCTGCTAGGACAAGGAGATGGACTACCAAGCGTGCTAGGACAAGGAGTTGGACTTCCAAGCCTGCTAGGACAAGGAGTTGGACTACCAAGCCTGCTAGGACAAGGAGATGGACTACCAAGCCTGCTAGGACAAGGAGTTGGACTACCAAGCCTGCTAGGACAAATAGTTGAACTACCAAGCTTGCTAGGACAAGGAGATGGACTACCAAGCCTGCTAGGACAAGGAGATGGACTACCAAGCCTGCTAGGACAAGGAGTTGGACTACCAAGCCTGCTAGGACAAGGAGTTGGACTACCAAGCCTGCTAGGACAAGGAGATGGACTACCTAGCCTGCTAGGACAAGGAGTTGGACTGGTAAGCCTGCTAGGACAAGGAGTTGGACTACCAAGCCTGCTAGGACAAGGAGTTGGACTGGTAAGCCTGCTAGGACAAGGAGATGGACTACCCAGCCTGGTATGACACAGTGCTATATTAACCAGACCATCCCCTGGCACAGTGCTATATTAACCAGACCATCCCCTGGCACAGTGCTATATTAACCAGACCATCCCCTGGTACAGTGCTATATTAACCAGACCATCCCCTGGCATGACACAGTGCAATATTAACCAGACCATCCCCTGGCATGGCACAGTGCTATATTAACCAGACCATCCCCTGGTACAGTGCTATATTAACCAGACCATCCCCTGGTATGACACAGTGCTATATTAACCAGACCATCCCCTGGCATGGCACAGTGCCATATTAACCAGACCATCCCCTGACACAGTGCTATATTAACCAGACCATCCCCTGGTATGACACAGTGTTATATTAACACACTAACCCTCTGTTAAGAGGGTGTTAAAGAGGGGTAGAAACTCAGGATACTAGACAATGAGGACTCTGAGTCAGCTAATATAAATCTCTGGAACAGTAATGGTACAGGGCAGCCCCCAAACCCTTTCAGCTAGACGTTCACCTAATCAAATAATTAGCTCAGCAGGAGAAGCTCTCCGTTGAGAAAGATACCCCACCCCGAGCGGGTCAGACCAGATCTCTTCATTATATAACCTCACAGACGAGCAACTCCAAGTGGAAAGTCAACCTCCCAGCACAGAGTACTACCCCATCATTGAAATGAAGGATAAATTCACTCAGCTGGAGGGAAGACAGGTGGAGCTGGAACAGCAGGTGATTACAGTCCAGTCAGCACAGACCCAGACAACAGTCCAGCACAACAACACCCCCTTAACCAGACCTGGAGAGCTGGAGGTGGAGAGAGACCTATCTGCACTCTGGACAGTGGTGAGACAGCTTCAACATGATAAAAAGCATGAGCAGGAGAAGAACAGAGCACTAGAGGAGAGGATCAAACTGCTGGAGGAGAGGTTGAGGGGGATGGTGTGTGACAGAGAACCACCTACTAGAGAGGTGGCCACCCCCACAGAGAAGCCAGCAGAACAGCCCACCTCAGCACCTGACAAAAGTCTCGACACCACAGCAGAACAGTCCACCCAGACCCTGACCATAACGTTGAAATCACAGCGGGACAGACAAATGAAGAACCCCAAGCCCAGGGGATCTCACCCCCCCTGTCAGCCACCCTAGAAGCCCTCCTGACAACCCCCCCACACCCACTGAGGACAAACACAAGACACAGATTGCACTCCATATGGACTCAAACAGAAAATACAGTGCCTTGCGAAAGTATTCGCCCCCCTTGAACTTTGCGACCTTTTGCCACATTTCAGGCTTCAATCATAAAGATATAAAACTGTATTTTTTTGTGAAGAATCAACAACAGGTGGGACACAATCATGAAGTGGAACGACATTTATTGGATATTTCAAACTTTTTTAACAAATCAAAAACAGAAAAATTGGGCGTGCAAAATTATTCAGCCCCTTTACTTTCAGTGCAGCAAACTCTCTCCAGAAGTTCAGTGAGGATCTCTGAATGATCCAATGTTGACCTAAATGACTAATGATGATAAATACAATCCACCTGTGTGTAATCAAGTCTCCGTTTAAATGCACCTGCACTGTGATAGTCTCAGAGGTCCGTTAAAAGCGCAGAGAGCATCATGAAGAACAAGGAACACACCAGGCAGGTCCGAGATACTGTTGTGAAGAAGTTTAAAGTCGGATTTGGATACAAAAAGATTTCCCAAGCTTTAAACATCCCAAGGAGCACTGTGCAAGCGATAATATTGAAATGGAAGGAGTATCAGACCACTGCAAATCTACCAAGACCTGGCCGCCCCTCTAAACTTTCAGCTCATACAAGGAGAAGACTGATCAGAGATGCAGCCAAGAGGCCCATGATCACTCTGGATGAACTGCAGAGATCTACAGCTGAGGTGGGAGACTCTGTCCATAGGACAACAATCAGTCGTATATTGCACAAATCTGGCCTTTATGGAAGAGTGGCAAGAAGAAAGCCATTTCTTAAAGATATCCATAAAAAGTGTTGTTTAAAGTTTGCCACAAGCCACCTGGGAGACACACCAAGCATGTGGAAGAAGGTGCTCTGGTCAGATGAAACCAAAATTGAACTTTTTGGCAACAATGCAAAACGTTATGTTTGGCGTAAAAGCAACACAGCTGAACACACCATCCCCACTGTCAAACATGGTGGTGGCAGCATCATGGTTTGGGCCTGCTTTTCTTCAGCAGGGACAGGGAAGATGGTTAAAATTGATGGGAAGATGGATGGAGCCAAATACAGGACCATTCTGGAAGAAAACCTGATGGAGTCTGCAAAAGACCTGAGACTGGGACGGAGATTTGTCTTCCAACAAGACAATGATCCAAAACATAAAGCAAAATCTACAATGGAATGGTTCAAAAATAAACATATCCAGGTGTTAGAATGGCCAAGTCAAAGTCCAGACCTGAATCCAATCGAGAATCTGTGGAAAGAACTGAAAACTGCTGTTCACAAATGCTCTCCATCCAACCTCACTGAGCTCGAGCTGTTTTGCAAGGAGGAATGGGAAAAAATGTCAGTCTCTCGATGTGCAAAACTGATAGACACATACCCTAATCGACTTACAGCTGTAATCCCAACAAAAGTTGACGCTACAAAGTATTAACTTAAGGGGGCTGAATAATTTTGCACGCCCAATTTTTCTGTTTTTGATTTGTTAAAAAAGTTTGAAATATCCAATAAATGTCGTTCCACTTCATGATTGTGTCCCACTTGTTGTTGATTCTTCACAAAAAAATACAGTTTTATATCTTTATGTTTGAAGCCTGAAATGTGGCAAAAGGTCGCAAAGTTCAAGGGGGCCGAATACTTTCGCAAGGCACTGTATATACAAGAAAATAAACACAGTGTGTCTAAACTCTGGTGTCCAAACACCCAGTGCGCCCTAGACCTTCTGTCTGAGGACCAACTAGGGTCACCCAGCCACATGATAATACACCCAGTGTGCCCTAGACCTTCTGTCTGAGGACCAACTAGGGTCACCCAGCCACATGATAATACACCCAGTGCGCCCTAGACCTTCTGTCTGAGGACCAACTAGGTTCACCTAGCCACATGATAATACACCCAGAGCCCTAGACCTTCTGTCTGAGGACCGACTAGGTTCACCCAGCCACATGATAATACACCCAGAGCCCTAGACCTTCTGTCTGAGGACCAACTAGTTACACCAGGGGTTATGCTAATCTGATATAGAGCAGACCTAACTCACTCCATTAAATTAGACAAAACAGGAACATTTTACATTTGGCTAGAGATTCAAAAGGAAATGATCTTAAAATAACAGAGAAACATGTCCTCCTGTGTGCTACCTATATCCCCCCACTAGAATCCCCATATTTTAATGAAGACAGCTTCTCCACACAAACAACAAGTGTGGGGTTAAAATGGGCAAAAAACAGACACATTTCTTCCAACAGGGCATTGGGGTGAGACAGGGTGAGACAGCTTAAGCCCCACCCTCTTCAACATATATATCAACGAATTGACGCGGGCACTAGAAAAGTCTGCAGCACCCGGCCTCACCCTACTAGAATCCAAAGTCATGTGTCTACTGTTTGCTGATGATCTGGTGCTTCTGTCCCCAACCAAGGAGGGCCTACAGCAGCACCTAGATCTTCTGCACAGATTCTGTCAGACCTGGGCTCTGACAGTAAATTTCAGTACAACCAAAATAACGGTGTTACAAAAAAGGTCCAGTCGCCAGGACCACAAATACAAATTCCATCTAGACACCATTGCCCTAGAGCACACAAAAAACTATATACACCTCGGCCTAAACATCAGCGCCACAGGTAACTTCCACAAAGCTGTGACCGATCTGAGAGACAAGGCAAGAAGGGCATTCTATGCCATCAAAAGGAACATAAAATTCAACATACCAGTTAGGATCTGGCTAAAAATACTTGAATCAGTTATAGAGCCCATTGCCGTTTATGGTTGTGAGGTCTGGGGTCCGCTCACCAACCAAGATTTCACAAAATGGGACAAACACCAAATTGACACTCTGCATGCAGAACTCTGCAAAAATATCCTCTGTGTACAACGTAGAACACCAAATAATGCAGGCAGAGCAGAATTAGGCCGATACCCACTAATGATCAAAATCCAGAAAAGAGCCCTTAAATTCTACAACCACCTAAAAGGAAGCGATTCCCAAACCTTCCATAACAAAGCCATCACCTACAGAGAGATGAGCCTGGAGAAGAGTCCCCTAAGCAAGCTGGTCCTGGGGCTCTGTGGGGTGTGTTTGTGTTTGTGAACAGAGCCCCAGGACCAGCTTGCTTAGGGGACTCTTCTCCAGGCTCATCTCTCTGTAGGTGATGGCTTTGTTATGGCTTTGTTATGGAACAGAGCCCCAGGACAGCAGCACAATTAGACCCAGCCAAATCATGAGAAAACAAAAAGATAATTACTTGACACATTGCAAAGAATTAACAAAAAAACAGAGCAAACTAGAATGCTATTTGACCCTAAACAGAGAGTACACAGTGGCAGAATACCTGACCACTGTGACTGACCCAAACTTAAGGAAAGCTTTGACTATGTACAGACTCAGTGAGCATAGCCTTGCTATTGAGAAAGGCTGCCGTAGGCAGACATGGCTCTCAAGAGAAGACAGGCTATGTGCTCACTGCCCACAAAATGAGGTGGAAACTGAGCTGCACTTCCTAACCTCCTGCACAATGTATGACCATATTAGAGACACATATTTCCCTCAGATTACACAGATCCACAAAGAATTCGAAAACAAATCCAATTTTGATAAACTCCCACATCTACTGGGTGAAATTCCACAGTGTGCCATCACAGCAGCAAGATTTGTGACCTGGTGCCACAAGAAAAGGGCAACCAGTGAAGAACAAACACCATTGTAAATACAACCCATATTTATGCTTATTTATTTTACCTTGTGTACCCTTTACCATTTCTACATCGTTACAACATTGTATATAGACATAATATGACATTTGTAATGTCTTTATTGTTTTGAAACTTCTGTATGTGTAATGTTTACTGTTAATTTTTATTGTTTATTTCACTTTTGTATATTATCTACCTCACTTGCTTTGGCATGTTTCCCATGCCAATAAAGCCCCTTGAATAGAATATAAGACAGACAGACAGACAGACAGACAGACAGACAGACAGACAGACAGACAGACAGACAGACAGACAGACAGACAGACAGACAGACAGACAGACAGACAGACAGACAGACAGACAGATAGATAGATAGATAGATAGATAGATAGATAGATAGATAGATAGATAGATAGATAGATAGATAGATAGATAGATAGATAGATAGATAGCACTCCCAATGTGTGTGTCCAAAAAATCTCGATGGAGGAACTACTGTAGGAGAGTCTTCCTGTGTCTCTAGTGTTTGTTTCAAGTTTTAGGGTTTATTTGTCAAGTTCCCAGGATGCACCAGGTGGAAACAGTGAAATGCTTACTGGCACTTTCCCAACAATGCAGTATTCAAGTCAATAATATCAAGTCAATAATATAGTAAGAAAAAAAACAAAAAACAAAAAAACACGAGAAATACAAGAAATACTTCAAATCAAATGTTATTGATTTGCGAAATGATTGTGTTTCTTGCTCCGACAGTGCAGTAATATCTAACAATTTCACAACGTATACCCAATACACACAAATCTAAGTAAAGGAATGGAATTAAGAATATTTACATATATTTACGAGCGATGTCAAATAAGATATAGAATAAGATACAGTAGAATAGAATAGAATAGAATAGAATACAGTAAATACATATGAGATGAGTAATGCAGGATATGTAATCATTATTATCTTATTATTAATCTCTCGGTCCCTGCTTTGATGTACTGACCTGGCCTTCTGGATGGTAGTGGTGTGAACAGGCAGTGGCTCGGGTGGTTGTTGTCCTTAATGATAATTTTGGCCTTCCGGTGACATCGGGTGGTGTAGGTGTCATGGAGGGCACGTAGTGATGCTTTGGGCAGACCGCACCACCCTCTGGAGAGCCCTGCGGTTGCGGGCGGTGCAGTTGCCGTACCAAGCGGTGACAGGATGCTCTCAATTGTGCATCTGTAGAAGTTTGTGAGGGTTTTATGGGCCAGACAAATTTCTTCAGCCTCTGATGAAGAGGCGCTGTTGTGCCTTCTTCACCACACTGTCAGTGTGGGTGGACCATTTCAAGTTGCCAGTGATGTGTACACTGAGGAACTTGAAGCTTTCCACCTTTTCCACTCTTCACGTCGATGTGGATAGGAGGGGGGTGCTCCCTCTGCTGTTTCCTGAAGTCTATGATCATCCCCTTTGTTTTGTTGACGTTGAGTGAGAGGTTATTTTTCTGGCATCACACTCCCAGAGTCACCTCCTCCCTGTAAGCTGTCTCATCATTGTTGATAATCAGAAGTACTATTATTTAGTGTGTATCACACTGTGTGTGTGTGTGTGTGTGTGTGTGCCTGTGTGTGTGTCTGTGTGTGTGTGTGTGTGTGTGTGTGTGTGTGTGTGTGTAGTGTGTGTGTAGTGTGTGTGTGTAGTGTGTGTAGTGTGTGTGTGTGTGTGTGTGTTACCTGAGAGCACGGTGAAAACAGCAGCGAAGGCGTTGAGTTTAAGTCCATCGATGACGTTGCTGGAATGAAACAGCTCCAGACACATGAGACTGAACCCAACCACCAACAGCATGATGTATAGTACCTCTGATACCACCGACAGCCACAGGACTCCTGGAACACACACACACACACACACACACACACACACACACACACACACACACACACACATAATGAAACAGCTCCAGACACATGAGACTGAACCCAACCACCAACAGCATGATGATGTATAGTACCTCTGATACCACCAACAGCCACAGGACTCCTGGAACACACACACACACACACACACACGGGCACACACACACACACACACACACACACACACACACACACACACGGGCACACACACACACACACACGGGCACACACACACACATGGGCACACACGCATTTTGAATTTAGCTTTTTTTGGGATCTTTTTTAAATTAAAATTAATTTCTTCAAACTGCAGGATACGGAGGAAGTAGATTATATATTGTTTTCTTGGCTTTAGAACTTTATATTTGTGTATTAATGCAATTTATTTCAATTTACCTTGCTAACTTTAGTAGCTGCTAGTTAGCTAGCTTACCAGAGTGCAGTTTTCTCTGCCAGAGTCACTAACACTACGACAATGTAGTGGATTTCACTGCCCACATTAGATAGACCCTTTACTCTGAATCATCCATACACCAACAGGCTTAATCATTTATTTACTAACTAACTAAATAATCACAGAAATGCATAAACAAATGAACAGTAGATATTGGTTACTAACAAAAGATAGGGAAGATTCCCTAGTGGGCCAATATGACGGCTTGGTGGACCAAGGGGAAATGGGTGTGGACTCAGACAAAGCGGGAAATGAAAAAGAGACCACTACACAGTTGATAATTATATTAATTGAAATGCTAATTCTTTGCACATGAACGCTCACTCATTCGGGAATAACTGCAATCAATATATGTTTACGACCAGGTGTCGTTGTGATCTCTGTTGGAATTGTCAGTCCGTCTGCTGGAGAGATCACCTGAGTCTCTTTATGTTTCCCTGAAGATCAAAGTCATTGGTGGTTAGGATGGATACTTCAGAGTTCCATTCAGAACCGATTTTCATAGAGTAGATGTTTCGGCGGTTGTCGGTAATCGCATCCCAGGTTTACATAATTTTTAGCTCCAGACTAGTAATTAGTATATAAGGTTTGCTCTTATTA
>NC_092159.1:67059550-67089550 GCF_045791955.1 Oncorhynchus clarkii lewisi | reverse complement strand
CTCTGAGAATAGCATGGACGTATACACGGACACAGTGAATGAGTTCATCAGGAAGTGCATAGGGGATGTTGTTCCCACTGTGACTATTAAAACCTAGCCAAACCAGAAACCGTGGATAGATGGCGGCATTTGCTCAAAACTGAAAGCGTGAACTACCGCATTTAACCATGGCAAGATGACTGAAAACAGTCCAGTTATCGGCTTCATAAGACAATCAAACAGGCTAAATGCAATTCAACGGCTCAGACATGAGACCTTTGTAATCAAAGGGAAAACCAGCCACTTCCTGGACACCGACGCCTTGTTCCCGGACAAACTGAACACTTTCTTTAAGGATAACAACGTGCCCCAACCCCTCCTTCTCTGTGGTCGATGTGAGTAAGACATTTAAGCGTGTTAACCCACGCAAGGCTGCCGGCCCAGATGGTATCCCTAGCTGCGTCCTCCGAGCATGCGCAGACGAGCTGGTTGGAGTGTTTACGGACATATTCAATCTCTCCCTATCCCAGTCTGCTGTCCCCACTTGCTTCAATATGTCCACCATTGTTCCTGTACCCAAGAAAGCAAAAGGTAACTGAACTAAATGACTATCTTCCTTAGCACTCACTTCTGTTATCATGGAGTACTTTGAGAGGCTAGTCAAGGATCATATCACCTCTACCTTACCTGACATCCTAGACCTACTTCAACTTGTTTACCGCCCCAATAGGTCCACAGACGATGCAATCGCCATCGTACTGCACACTGCCCTATCCCATCTGGACAAAAATGTTAGTCAATGCCACTCCGACATTGCTCGTCCTAATATTTATATATTTCTAAATTCCATTCTTTTACTTTTAGATTTGTGTATTGTTGTGAATTTTTAGAGACTACTGCACTGATGAAGCTAGGAACACAAGCATTTCACTTCACCAGCAAAAACATCTGCTAAATATGTGTATCTGACCAATAACATTTGATTTGATATAGACACACACACATTCTTGAAACACCTCTGACCTCTGAGTCTCTAGTGCAGGGTTCCCCAACTGGAGGCCAGCGGGCCAACACCTCTGAGTCTCTAGTGTTCCCCAACTGGGGGTCAGCGGGCCAACACCTCTGAGTCTCTAGTGTTCCCCAACTGGAGGACAGCAGGCCAACACCTCTGAGTCTCTAGTGTTCCCCAACTGGAGGACAGCGGGCCAACACCTCTGAGTCTCTAGTGTTCCCCAACTGGAGGACAGCGGGCCAACACCTCTGAGTCTCTAGTGTTCCCCAACTGGAGGACAGCGGGCCAACACCTCTGAGTCTCTAGTGTTCCCCAACTGGAGGACAGCAGGCCAACACCTCTGAGTCTCTAGTGTTCCCCAACTGGGTGCCAGCGGGCCAACACCTCTGAGTCTCTAGGGTTCCCCAACTGGGTGCCAGTGGGCCAACACCTCTGAGTCTCTAGGGTTCCCCAACTGGAGGACAGCAGGCCAACACCTCTGAGTCTCTAGTGTTCCCCAACTGGGTGCCAGCGGGCCAACACCTCTGAGTCTCTAGGGTTCCCCAACTGGGTGCCAGCGGGCCAATCTGGACCTCCAGTAAAATGACCCCCCCCCCCCAATTTTTTAATTTTTTATTAATATTTTGTTAATTTAAAAAATATATATATCGGACCGGAGATGCAAAAACTCCCAAATGCAATGTCCCAAGAAGGAAGTTACCTCACCTAAATAATGCAAAAGTTACATTTTAACTTCATTCATGAGGAGAGAGGATGCAGGAGACGGTCAACTAATGAAGCAGGCAGCGGACCATTTAGTGGTGCTGAAACGTAAAGCTGGACCTGCAGCACAACCAATAGGAGGTGAACAGCGCCTGGTGCTGAAACGTAAAGCTGGACCTGCAGCACAACCAATAGGAGGTGAACAGCACCTGGTGCTGAAACGTAAAGCTGGACCTGCAGCACAACCAATAGGAGGTGAACAGCACCTGGTGCTGAAACGTAAAGATGCAACCGCAGAGCAACCAATAGGAGGTGAACAGCGCCTGGTGCTGAAACGTAAAGCTGGACCTGCAGCACAACCAATAGGAGGTGAACAGCACCTGGTGCTGAAACGTAAAGCTGGACCTGCAGCACAACCAATAGGAGGTGAAAAGCGCCTGGTGCTGAAACGTAAAGATGCAACCGCAGAGCAACCAATAGGAGGTGAACAGCACCTGGTGCTGAAACGTAAAGCTGGACCTGCAGCACAACCAATAGGAGGTGAACAGCACCTGGTGCTGAAACGTAAAGATGGACCTGCAGCACAACCAACAGGAGGTGAACAGCACCTGGTGCTGAAACGTAAAGCTGGACCTGCAGCACAACCAATAGGAGGTGAACAGCGCCTGGTGCTGAAAATATTGCTAACTTGTTATGCAAGTGTTGCCCAGCAACAGATGGAGAAAACCTACATCAGTAGAGTACGTAATTTCAACAATAATATTCATTTTTTTTTTACTTTACAAACAACAAGAGGGCTTAATTTGAGTCTACTTCTTCAGAGCGAAGGCCCATATATAATAACTTAACAGGCTGAGCTAGGCTATGTGGGGGCGAAGGCCCATATAAATAACTTAACTAGCTGAGCTACAACTCAAGCTTCACTCGCAGGCGTAAATCGATCCAAACATTGTCAGCACATAAAAGGCATGTTTCATTATTCCGTTGTATTCCACTGAGCATGACACCCAAAACGCACACAAGGACTCGGCACTCCTGATCTCATCCCTGATTTGAATGGTGATGTCTGGAATTCAATCATCTGTTTGAACTGGGGCCTCACCAATCGAGGGTATCGCTTTCTTAGCAAGGGAGGAGAATTCTCCACCTGGGCAGACTGTGAGATGGTCACGTACAGACGTCCTTGGGCAAGTTGGGCAGTCATGATGTAGTCTTCAGATCTGGTGGAGAAGTTGTCCCTCAGCCGCTTGATGATATCTTCCATCAGCTCTGTGACGATGCTGTGGCCTGGTCCCTCCACCTGTCATTTCTTCAGTGTGCTGAAGTCTTCCATTAGCTCTGTGACGATGCTGTGGCCTGGTCCCTCCACCTGTCATTTCTTCAGTGTGCTGAAGTCTTCCATTAGCTCTGTGACGATGCTGTGGCCTGGTCCCTCCGCCTGTCGTTTCTTCAGTGTGCTGAAGTCTTCCATCAGCTCTGTGACGATGCTGTGGCCTGGTCCCTCCCTCCGCCTGTCGTTTCTTCAGTGTGCTGAAGTCTTCCATCAGCTCTGTGACGATGCTGTGGCCTGGTCCCTCTGCCTGTCGTTTCTTCAGTGTCCTGAAGTCTTCCATCAGCTCTGTGACGATGCTGTGGCCTGGTCCCTCCGCCTGTCGTTTCTTCAGTGTGCTGAAGTCTTCCATCAGCTCTGTGACGATGCTGTGGCCTGGTCCCTCCCTCCGCCTGTCGTTTCTTCAGTGTGCTGAAGTCTTCCATCAGCTCTGTGACGATGCTGTGGCCTGGTCCCTCTGCCTGTCGTTTCTTCAGTGTCCTGAAGTCTTCCATCAGCTCTGTGACGATGCTGCGGCCTGGTCCCTCTGCCTGTCGTTTCTTCAGTGTGCTGAAGTCTTCCATCAGCTCTGTGACGATGCTGTGGCCTGGTCCCTCTGCCTGTCGTTTCTTCAGTGTGCTGAAGTCTTCCATCAGCTCTGTGACGATGCTGTGGCCTGGTCCCTCTGCCTGTCGTTTCTTCAGTGTGCTGAAGTCTTCCATCAGCTCTGTGACGATGCTGTGGCCTGGTCCCTCTGCCTGTCGTTTCTTCAGTGTCCTGAAGTCTTCCATCAGCTCTGTGACGATGCTGTGGCGTGCAGTGAACGCTTCAATTGTTCTGCGTCGGGCCTCTGGGGCGAGAAGGCAACTTTGAAAGTTCCATGCTTAGATTCATAACGACGTCTGAGGTTGAATTATTTTTGCAAACAGAGATATTTCCATTGCAAATAAGACACACTGGCTTGGCATTGTGAAAAGATGGAAAGATTAATGCATATCTCTCTGTCTGTTAGGAGATAGATGGTTAGATGAATGCATATCTCTCTGTCTGTTAGGAGATAGATGGTTAGATGAATGCATATCTCGCTGTCTGTTAGGAGATAGATGGTTAGATGAATGCATATCTCTCTGTCTGTTAGGAGATAGATGGTTAGATGAATGCATATCTCTCTGTCCGTTAGGAGATAGATGGTTAGATGAATGCATATCTCTCTGTCCGTTAGGAGATAGATGGTTAGATGAATGCATATCTCGCTGTCTGTTAGGAGATAGATGGTTAGATTAATGCATATCTCTCTGTCTGTTAGGAGATAGATGGTTAGATGAATGCATATCTCTCTGTCTGTTAGGAGATAGATGGTTAGATGAATGCATATCTCGCTGTCTGTTAGGAGATAGATGGTTAGATGAATGCATATCTCTCTGTCTGTTAGGAGATAGATGGTTAGATGAATGCATATCTCTCTGTCTGTTAGGAGATAGATGGTTAGATGAATGCATATCTCTCTGTCCGTTAGGAGATAGATGGTTAGATGAATGCATATCTCGCTGTCTGTTAGGAGATATATGGTTAGATGAATGCATATCTCTCTGTCTGTTAGGAGATAGATGGTTAGATGAATGCATATTTCTCTGTCTGTTAGGAGATAGATGGTTAGATTAATGCATATCTCTCTGTACATTCCTCCCTTAAACTTCCAATTATCATTATCCAGCGTTCTTTTGATACTTTTTTCAGAGCTACATTTTCTCTTGTTATCAAGTTAATTGTTCTGAAAAATGTTTTTTGTTAAACGTTTAAAAGGGTATTGTAGCCTACAGTAGGCTACATACACCTGTTTTTCCCCACCAATCAAAGCACAGAGAAATAGACAACAATAATAATTGAATAAAGATACAGTGCCTTGCGAAAGTATTCGGCCCCCTTGAACTTTGCGACCTTTTGCCACATTTCAGGCTTCAAACATAAAGATATAAAACTGTATTTTTTTGTGAAGAATCAACAACAAGTGGGACACAATCATGAAGTGGAACGACATTTATTGGATATTTCAAACTTTTTTCTTGTGAAGAAGTTTAAAGCCGGATTTGGATACAAAAATATTTCCCAAGCTTTAAACATACCAAGGAGCACTGTGCAAGCGATAATATTGAAATGGAAGGAGTATCAGACCACTGCAAATGTACTAAGACCTGTCCGTCCCTCTAAACTTTCAGCTCATACAAGGAGAAGACTGATCAGAGATGCAGCCAAGAGGCCCATGATCACTCTGGATGAACTGCAGAGATCTACAGCTGAGGTGGGAGACTCTGTCCATAGGACAACAATCAGTCATATATTGCACAAATCTGGCCTTTATGGAAGAGTGGCAAGAAGAAAGCCATTTCTTAAAGATATCCATAAAAAGTGTTGTTTAAAGTTTGCCACAAGCCACCTGGGAGACACACCAAACATATGGAAGAAGGTGCTCTGGTCAGATGAAACCAAAATTGAACTTTTTGGCAACAATGCAAAATGTTATGTTTGGCGTAAAAGCAACACATCTCATCACCCTGAACACACCATCCCCACTGTCAAACATGGTGGTGGCAGCATCATGGTTTGGGCCTGCTTTTCTTCAGCAGGGACAGGGAAGATGGTTAAAATTGATGGGAAGATGGATGGAGCCAAATACAGGACCATTCTGGAATAAAACCTGATGGAGTCTGCAAAAGACCTGAGACTGGGACGGAGATTTGTCTTCCAACAAGACAATGATCCAAAACATAAAGCTAAATCTACAATGGAATGGCTCAAAAATAAACATATCCAGGTGTTAGAATGGCCAAGTCAAAGTCCAGACCTGAATCCAATCGAGAATCTATGGAAAGAACTGAAAACTGCTGTTCACAAATGCTCTCCATCCAACCTCACTGAGCTCGAGCTGTTTTGCAAGGAGGAATGGAAAATGGGAAAAAAATTCAGTCTCTCGATGTGCAAAACTGATAGAGACATACCCCAAGCGACTTACAGCTGTAATCGCAGCAAAAGGTGGCGCTACAAAGTATTAACTTAAGGGGGCTGAATAATTTTGCACGCCCAATTTTTCAGTTTTAGATTTGTTAAAAAAGTTTGAAATATCCAATAAATGTCGTTCCACTTCATGATTGTGTCCCACTTGTTGTTGATTCTTCACAAAAAAATACAGTTTTATATCTTTATGTTTGAAGCCTGAAATGTGGCAAAAGGTCGCAAAGTTCAAGGGGGCCGAATACTTTCGCATGGCACTTTATTGGTGATTTTATGAGCGTAATGAGATCGAAACCCCTATAGAAGGCCATTCAGTGGTGAGGCTGCTTCAGCCTGGTCCAGACCACCTTTAACCCCTATAGAAGGCAATTCAGTGGTCCAGCCCACCTTTAACCCCTATAGAAGGCCATTCAGTGGTGAGGCTGCTTCAGCCTGGTCCAGACCACCTTTAACCCCTATAGAAGGCCATTCAGTGGTCCAGCCCACCTTTAACCCCTATAGAAGGCCATTCAGTGGTCCAGCCCACCTTTAACCCCTATAGAAGGCCATTCAGTGGTCCAGCCCACCTTTAACCCCTATAGAAGACCATTCAGTGGTCCAGACCACCTTTAACCCCTATAGAAGACCATTCAGTGGTGAGGCTGCTTCAGCCTGGTCCAGACCACCTTTAACCCCTATAGAAGACCATTCAGTGGTCCAGCCCACCTTTAACCCCTATAGAAGGCCATTCAGTGGTCCAGCCCACCTTTAACCCCTATAGAAGACCATTCAGTGGTGAGGCTGCTTCAGCCTGGTCCAGACCACCTTTAACCCCTATAGAAGACCATTCAGTGGTCCAGCCCACCTTTAACCCCTATAGAAGACCATTCAGTGGTCCAGACCACCTTTAACCCCTATAGAAGACCATTCAGTGGTCCAGCCCACCTTTAACCCCTATAGAAGGCCATTCAGTGGTGAGGCTGCTTCAGTCTGGTGCAGACAAATCCCAGCACACGCACATACACCCTCACACACACATACACCCACATTATTCACCTCTCTCTGAAGCCGGAGCCAGATCAATGAAGCTACGACACTTCTCACCTGAGAGAAAGATAGAGACAGAGAGAGAGAGAGAGAGAGAGGGCGGGAGCGAGGGAGAGAGAGAGAGAGAGAGAGAGGGGGAGAGAGAGAGAGAGGGAGAGAGAGAGAGGGAGGGTGGGAGGGAGGGAGAGAGAGAGAGAGAGAGAGAGAGAGAGAGAGAGAGAGGGAGAGGGAGAGAGAGAGAGAGAGAGAGAGAGAGAGGGAGGGCGGGCGGGCGGGAGAGAGAGAGAGAGAGAGAGAGAGAAAGAGAGAGAGGGGGGGGGGGGGGGGTACAAGGGCTTTAATATCTGTTAACATAAAGAATTTAAACTAATTAAAACCTAAAACTGACCCGACCAACACTACACCTCTCTCTTAGGATTTTATTCTCCATAGACAACAGAGCCCAGGATGTGACTCTCCATAGACAACAGACCCCAGGATGTGACTCTCCATAGACAACAGACCCCAGGATGTGACTCTCCATAGACAGTACACAACACAGTAAAGAGTTTAAATATTAAAAGGCTAGGATTCTATCTGGATGTGTTTTGTCAGCTATGTACCATTTTAAAGGCAATGTTCCTGCTCTTCCCCGGAGCCCCGCATTCACAGTAAACGCTGCATGTGTCGACTCCATCTGGAGTTTATTTTAAATGGAGCGTAGCTGACAAAGCGCGATGGAATTGAATCCCAGACCTTATTCTCCATAGACAACAGAACAGAGTAATTCCTTTTAAATGGCACGAAGCTGACAAAGCACAATGGGATTAAATCCCAGGCCTTATTCTCCCTTGACAAATCAACATAGTACATAATGAAAAGACTAAGCAAACACTTGTGGAGGACAAAGCCTAGGACAGATTGTTTTGGGGAGTCTGCCAGAAGAGTTTCAATTCAGAGTTTTAAAGAACTTTTTGAAGAAAGGGATATTGTTAACGACAAAGAGAGCAGTTGGAATTAAATCTGGATGAATGGGACTGGATGAACAACACTGAATTTCAGACTGGAAAAGTGTGTGTGTGTGAGAGAGAGAGAGAGAGAGAGAGAGAGAGAGAGAGAGAGAGAGAGAGAGAGAGAGAGAGAGAGAGAGAGAGAGAGAGAGAGAGAGAGAGAGAGAGAGCATTGTTGCATTGTTGCATCTCTCTCTCTCTCTCTCTCTCTCTCTCTCTCTCTCTCTCTCTCTCTCTCTTTCTCTCTGAGCTGATCCTGGACCTGTCTAAAGGTAACATCTAAAACTATAGTATCTTGTAAACACGTCTGGAAGTTAATCACTAATGGAATAGGTCGATGTAATGGACCGAGCTCGTTATGGGTTCATTAGTTAATTGATGGTCGTTATGGGTTCATTAGTTAATTGATGGTCGTTATGGGTTCATTAGTTAATTGATGGTTGTTATGGGTTCATTAGTTAATTGATGGTCGTTATGGGTTCATTAGTTAATTGATGGTCGTTATGGGTTCATTAGTTAATTGATGGTCGTTATGGGTTCATTAGTTAATTGATGGTCGTTATGGAAGTTCATTAGTTAATTGATGGTCGTTATGGAAGTTCATTAGTTAATTGATGGTCGTTATGGAGGTTCATTAGTTAATTGATGGTCGTTATGGTCGTTACACACACACAGGGCCTGGCACAGTTACCATAAAACCACATAACCAACGGTTCGGGATGACGACCGTCGTGAAAATAAACAGCCATCACAGTTTTTGTGGAACGAACAGCTGACTGGAGACGGGATGGTAGGGAATTTGTGCTACTTCCTCTCCTCACTGATCTGATATTGACTACATTATCTAGCTACTTCCCTCTCCTCACTGATCTGATATTGACTACATTATCTAGCTACTTCCCTCTCCTCACTGATCTGGTATTGACTACATTATCTAGCTACTTCCCTCTCCTCACTGATCTGATATTGACTACATTATCTAGCTACTTCCTGTCCTCACTGATCTGATCTGATACTGACTACACTATCTAGCTACTTCCTGTCCTCACTGATCTGATATTGACTACATTATCTAGCTACTTCCTGTCCTCACTGATCTGATCTGATATTGACTACACTATCTAGCTACTTCCCTCTCCTCACTGATCTGATCTGATATTGACTACACTATCTAGCTACTTCCCTCTCCTCACTGATCTGATCTGATATTGACTACACTATCTAGCTACTTCCCTCTCCTCACTGATGTGATCTGATATTGACTACATTATCTAGCTACTTCCCTCTCCTCACTGATCTGATCTGATATTGACTACATTATCTAGCTACTTCCCTCTCCTCACTGATCTGATCTGATATTGACTACACTATCTAGCTACTTCCCTCTCCTCACTGATCTGATCTGATACTGACTACATTATCTAGCTACTTCCCTCTCCTCACTGATCTGATCTGATATTGACTACACTATCTAGCTACTTCCCTCTCCTCACTGATCTGATCTGATATTGACTACACTATCTAGCTACTTCTCTCTCCCCACTGATCTGATATTGACTACATTATCTAGCTACTTCTCTCTCCTCACTGATCTGATCTGATATTGACTACATTATCTAGCTACTTCTCTCTCCTCACTGATCTGATCTGATATTGACTACACTATCTAGCTACTTCCCTCTCCTCACTGATCTGATATTGACTACATTATCTAGCTACTTCTCTCTCCTCACTGATCTGATCTGATATTGACTACACTATCTAGCTACTTCCCTCTACTCACTGATCTGATATTGACTACACTATCTAGCTACTTCTCTCTCCTCACTGATCTGATCTGATATTGACTACACTATCTAGCTACTTCCATCTCCTCACTGATCTGATATTGACTACATTATCTAGCTACTTCTCTCTCCTCACTGATCTGATATTGACTACACTATCTAGCTACTTCCCTCTCCTCACTGATCTGATATTGACTACATTATCTAGCTACTTCTCTCTCCTCACTGATCTGATATTGACTACATTATCTAGCTACTTCCCTCTCCTCACTGATCTGATATTGACTACACTATCTAGCTACTTCCCCCTCCTCACTGATCTGATATTGACTACACTATCTAGCTACTTCCCCCTCCTCACTGATCTGATCTGATATTGACTACACTATCTAGCTACTTCCCTCTCCTCACTGATCTGATATTGACTACACTATCTAAATACTTCCCCCTCCTCACTGATCTGATCTGATATTGACTACATTATCTAGCTACTTCTCTCTCCTCACTGATCTGATATTGACTACATTATCTAGCTACTTCCCTCTCCTCACTGATCTGATATTGACTACACTATCTAGCTACTTCCCCCTCCTCACTGATCTGATCTGATATTGACTACACTATCTAGCTACTTCCCTCTCCTCACTGATCTGATATTGACTACATTATCTAGCTACTTCCCTCTCCTCACTGATCTGATATTGACTACATTATCTAGCTACTTCCCTCTCCTCACTGATCTGATATTGACTACACTATCTAGCTACTTCCTCTCCTCACTGATCTGATCTGATATTGACTACACTATCTAGCTACTTCCCTCTCTTCTCCTCACTGATCTGATCTGATATTGACTACACTATCTAGCTACTTCCTGTCCTCACTGATCTGATATTGACTACATTATCTAGCTACTTCCCTCTCCTCACTGAACTGATATTGACTAAATTATCTAGCTACTTCCTGTCCTCACTGATCTGATATTGACTACATTATCTAGCTACTTCCCTCTCCTCACTGATCTGATATTGACTACATTATCTAGCTACTTCCCTCTCCTCACTGATCTGATCTGATATTGACTACACTATGTAGCTACTCCCCTCTCCTCACTGATCTGATACTGACTACACTATCTAGCTACTTCCTGTCCTCACTGATCTGATATTGACTACATTATCTAGCTACTTCCCTCTCCTCACTGATCTGATATTGACTACATTATCTAGCTACTTCCCTCTCCTCACTGATCTGATCTGATATTGACTACACTATGTAGCTACTCCCCTCTCCTCACTGATCTGATCTGATATTGACTACATTATCTAGCTACTTCCCTCTCCTCACTGATCTGATCTGATATTGACTACATTATCTAGCTACTTCCCTCTCCCCACTGATCTGATATTGACTACATTATCTAGCTACTTCCCTCTCCCCACTGATCTGATCTGATATTGACTACATTATCTAGCTACTCCCCTCTCCTCACTGATCTGATCTGAAATTGACTACACTATCTATCTACTCCCCTCTCCTCACTGATCTGATCTGATATTGACTACATTATCTAGCTACTTCTCTCTCCTCACTGATCTGATATTGACTACATTATCTAGCTACTTCCCTCTCCTCACTGATCTGATATTGACTACACTATCTAGCTACTTCCCCCTCCTCACTGATCTGATCTGATATTGACTACACTATCTAGCTACTTCCCTCTCCTCACTGATATGATATTGACTACATTATCTAGCTACTTCCCTCTCCTCACTGATCTGATATTGACTACATTATCTAGCTACTTCCCTCTCCTCACTGATCTGATATTGACTACACTATCTAGCTACTTCCCCCTCCTCACTGATCTGATTTGATATTGACTACACTATCTAGCTACTTCCCCCTCCTCACTGATCTGATATTGACTACATTATCTAGCTACTTCCTCTCCTCACTGATCTGATCTGATATTGACTACACTATCTAGCTACTTCCTCTCCTCACTGATCTGATCTGATATTGACTACACTATCTAGCTACTTCCCTCTCTTCTCCTCACTGATCTGATCTGATATTGACTACACTATCTAGCTACTTACTGTCCTCACTGATCTGATATTGACTACATTATCTAGCTACTTCCCTCTCCTCACTGATCTGATATTGACTACATTATCTAGCTACTTCCTGTCCTCACTGATCTGATATTGACTACATTATCTAGCTACTTCCCTCTCCTCACTGATCTGATATTGACTACATTATCTAGCTACTTCCCTCTCCTCACTGATCTGATCTGATATTGACTACACTATGTAGCTACTCCCCTCTCCTCACTGATCTGATACTGACTACACTATCTAGCTACTTCCTGTCCTCACTGATCTGATATTGACTACATTATCTAGCTACTTCCCTCTCCTCACTGATCTGATATTGACTACATTATCTAGCTACTTCCCTCTCCTCACTGATCTGATCTGATATTGACTACACTATGTAGCTACTCCCCTCTCCTCACTGATCTGATCTGATATTGCCTACATTATCTAGCTACTTCCCTCTCCTCACTGATCTGATCTGATATTGACTACATTATCTAGCTACTTCCCTCTCCCCACTGATCTGATATTGACTACATTATCTAGCTACTTCCCTCTCCCCACTGATCTGATCTGATATTGACTACATTATCTAGCTACTCCCCTCTCCTCACTGATCTGATCTGAAATTGACTACATTATCTAGCTACTTCCCTCTCCTCACTGATCTGATATTGACTACATTATCTAGCTACTTCCCTCTCCTCACTGATCTGATATTGACTACATTATCTAGCTACTTCCCTCTCCTCACTGATCTGATCTGATATTGACTACACTATGTAGCTACTCCCCTCTCCTCACTGATCTGATCTGATATTGACTACATTATCTAGCTACTTCCCTCTCCCCACTGATCTGATCTGATATTGACTACATTATCTAGCTACTTCCCTCTCCTCACTGATCTGATATTGACTACATTATCTAGCTACTTCCCTCTCCTCACTGATCTGATATTGACTACACTATCTAGCTACTTCCCCCTCCTCACTGATCTGATTTGATATTGACTACACTATCTAGCTACTTCCCCCTCCTCACTGATCTGATATTGACTACATTATCTAGCTACTTCCTCTCCTCACTGATCTGATCTGATATTGACTACACTATCTAGCTACTTCCTCTCCTCACTGATCTGATCTGATATTGACTACACTATCTAGCTACTTCCCTCTCTTCTCCTCACTGATCTGATCTGATATTGACTACACTATCTAGCTACTTACTGTCCTCACTGATCTGATATTGACTACATTATCTAGCTACTTCCCTCTCCTCACTGATCTGATATTGACTACATTATCTAGCTACTTCCTGTCCTCACTGATCTGATATTGACTACATTATCTAGCTACTTCCCTCTCCTCACTGATCTGATATTGACTACATTATCTAGCTACTTCCCTCTCCTCACTGATCTGATCTGATATTGACTACACTATGTAGCTACTCCCCTCTCCTCACTGATCTGATACTGACTACACTATCTAGCTACTTCCTGTCCTCACTGATCTGATATTGACTACATTATCTAGCTACTTCCCTCTCCTCACTGATCTGATATTGACTACATTATCTAGCTACTTCCCTCTCCTCACTGATCTGATCTGATATTGACTACACTATGTAGCTACTCCCCTCTCCTCACTGATCTGATCTGATATTGCCTACATTATCTAGCTACTTCCCTCTCCTCACTGATCTGATCTGATATTGACTACATTATCTAGCTACTTCCCTCTCCCCACTGATCTGATATTGACTACATTATCTAGCTACTTCCCTCTCCCCACTGATCTGATCTGATATTGACTACATTATCTAGCTACTCCCCTCTCCTCACTGATCTGATCTGAAATTGACTACACTATCTATCTACTCCCCTCTCCTCACTGATCTGATCTGAAATTGACTACACTATCTATCTACTCCCCTCTCCTCACTGATCTGATCTGAAATTGACTACATTATCTAGCTACTTCTCTCTCCTCACTGATCTGATATTGACTACATTATCTAGCTACTTCCCTCTCCTCACTGATCTGATCTGATATTGACTACATTATCTAGCTACTCCCCTCTCCTCACTGATCTGATCTGATATTGACTACATTATCTAGCTACTCCCCTCTCCTCACTGATCTGATCTGATATTGACTACACCATCTAGCTACTTCCCTCTCCTCACTGATCTGATATTGACTACATTATCTAGCTACTTCACTCTCCTCACTGATCTGATCTGATATTGACTACACTATCTAGCTACACCCCTCTCCTCACTAATCTGATCTGATATTGACTACATTATCTAGCTACTTCTCTCTCCTCACTGATCTGATCTGATATTGACTACATTATCTAGCTACTCCCCTCTCCTCACTGATCTGATCTGATACTGACTACACTATCTAGCTACTCCCCTCTCCTCACTGATCTGATCTGATATTGACTACACCATCTAGCTACTTCCCTCTCCTCACTGATCTGATATTGACTACATTATCTAGCTACTTCCCTCTCCTCACTGATCTGATCTTATATTGACTACACTATCTAGCTACACCCCTCTCCTCACTAATCTGATCTGATATTGACTACATTATCTAGCTACTTCTCTCTCCTCACTGATCTGATCTGATATTGACTACATTATCTAGCTACTCCCCTCTCCTCACTGATCTGATCTGATACTGACTACACTATCTAGCTACTCCCCTCTCCTCACTGATCTGATCTGATATTGACTACACCATCTAGCTACTTCCCTCTCCTCACTGATCTGATCTGATATTGACTACACCATCTAGCTACTTCCCTCTCCTCACTGATCTGATCCGTTATAGACTACACTATCTAGCTACTTCCCTCTCCTCACTGATCTGATCTGATATTGACTACACCATCTAGCTACTTCCCTCTCCTCACTGATCTGATCCGTTATTGACTACACTATCTAGCTACTTCCCTCTCCTCACTGATCTGATCTGATATTGACTACACTATCTAGCTACTTCCCCCTCCTCACTGATCTGATCTTGACTACACTATCTAGCTACTTCCTCTCCTCACTGATCTGATCTGATATTGACTACACTATCTAGCTACCTCCTCTCCTCACTGATCTGATCTGATATTGACTACACTATCTAGCTACTTCCTCTCCTCTCTGATCTGATATTGACTACACTATCTAGCTACTTCCTCTCCTCACTGATCTGATCTGATATTGACTACACTATCTAGCTACTTCCCTCTCTTCTCCTCACTGATCTGATCTGATATTGACTACACTATCTAGCTACTTCCCTGTCCTCACTGACCTGATATTAACTACACTATCTATCTACTTCCCTGTGCTCACTTACCTGATATTGACTACACTATCTAGTTACTTCACTGTCCTCACTGACCTGATATTGATTACACTATCTAGCTACCTCCTCTCCTCACTGATCTGATCTGATATTGACTACACTATCTAGCTACTTCCTCTCCTCCTACTTCCTCTCCTCACTGATCTGATCTGATATTGACTACACTATCTAGCTACTTCCCTCTCTTCTCCTCACTGATCTGATCTGATATTGACTACACTATCTAGCTACTTCCCTGTCCTCACTGACCTGATATTAACTACACTATCTAGCTACTTCCCTGTGCTCACTTACCTGATATTGACTACACTATCTAGTTACTTCACTGTCCTCACTGACCTGATATTGATTACACAATCTAGCTACTTCCCTCTCTTTACAGCTGGAGAGCAATGCTCAAGCAAGCGGGAGCGAAGGACACTGTCCCCTTGTTGTTGTGTTGCCATCTTGCAGCTCAAACTGTCTCCACTGTGTAGTCGACTGTATCATGGTGACATCCAGATGGTGACGACCAATACTCCACGCTGCTATCCCATTGGAAAGGAAATCAAGTGGGGATGGAACAAACCAAGTGGGAAGGAACCAATCAAGTGGGATTGAACAAACCAAGTGGGAAGGAACCAATCAAGTGGGATGGAACAAACCAAGTGGGATGGAACCAATCAAGTGGGATGGAACCAATCAAGTGGGATGGAACAAATCAAGTGGGATGGAACCAATCAAGTGGGAAGGAACCAATCAAGGGGGATGGAACCAATCAAGTGGGATGGAACAAATCAAGTGGGAAGGAACCAATCAAGGGGGATGGAACCAATCAAGTGGGATGGAACAAATCAAGTGGGAAGGAACCAATCAAGGGGGATGGAACCAATCAAGTGGGATGGAACAAATCAAGTGGGAAGGAACCAATCAAGGGGGATGGAACAAATCAAGTGGGATGGAACAAATCAAGTGGGAAGGAACCAATCAAGGGGGATGGAACAAATCGAGTGGGATGGAACAAATCAAGTGGGATGGAACAAATCAAGGGGGATGGAACAAATAAAGGGGGATGGAACCAATCAAGGGGGATGGAACAAATCAAGGGGGATGGAACAAATCAAGGGGGATGGAACAAATCAAGTGGGATGGAACAAATCAAGTGGGAAGGAACCAATCAAGGGGGATGGAACCAATCAAGGGGGATGGAACCAATCAAGGGGGATGGAACCAATCAAGGGGGATGGAACCAATCAAGGGGGATGGAACAAATCAAGTGGGAAGGAACCAATCAAGGGGGATGGAACCAATCAAGTGGGATGGAACAAATCAAGTGGGAAGGAACCAATCAAGGGGGATGGAACCAATCAAGTGGGATGGAACAAATCAAGTGGGAAGGAACCAATCAAGGGGGATGGAACAAATCAAGTGGGATGGAACAAATCAAGTGGGATGGAACAAATCAAGGGGGATGGAACAAATCAAGGGGGATGGAACCAATCAAGGGGGATGGAACCAATCAAGGGGGATGGAACCAATCAAGTGGGATGGAACAAATCAAGTGGGATGGAACAAATCAAGTGGGATGGAACAAATCAAGGGGGATGGAACAAATCAAGGGGGATGGAACCAATCAAGGGGGATGGAACCAATCAAGGGGGATGGAACCAATCAAGTGGGATGGAACAAATCAAGTGGGATGGAACCAATCAAGGGGGATGGAACCAATCAAGTGGGATGGAACCAATCAAGGGGGATGGAACCAATCAAGGGGGATGGAACAAATCAAGTGGGATGGAACAAAACAAGGGGGACACTACTTCACTGTAGGAAGGTGATATTCCAGTGGCAAGATGGGAGACCCAGGAAGACCAGTATCTTCCACAGCTGCAGGAGACTGCCGGAGCCCCAGTCTGTCAGAGCCTGCCTACAGCGCGCTGCCAGCACACACACACATACACACACACACACACACACACACACACACACACACACACACACACACACACACACACACACACACACACACACACACACACACACACACACACACACACACACACACACACACACAGACACACACAAAGCACAAAGCACAAACACACACACAAAGACGCATACATACACACCCTGCCTGCTTGCCTGGCAGATAACATAGGACAGCTGTGTTGAGGTACGAGGTAATGCCAGCCTACCAGCCCAGAGAGAGGAGAGAACACTGGGTTCCCACTAAATGGCCTAGCTGCAAAGTCCAAATGGTTTGTACCCTCAAAAATATAAAAAACATTAATAAGCTTTTTGGTCTTAATTTAAAGTTAGGGTTAGGCATAAGGTTAGCAGAGTGGTTAGGGTCAGGGTTAGGGTCGGGGTTAGGCATAAGGTTAGCAGAGTGGTTAGGGTCAGGGTTAGGGTCGGGGTTAGGCATAAGGTTAGCAGAGTGGTTAGGGTCGGGGTTAGGCATAAGGTTAGCAGAGTGGTTAGGGTCGGGGTTAGGCATAAGGTTAGCAGAGTGGTTAGGGTCAGGGTTAGGCATAAGGTTAGCAGAGTGGTTAGGGTCAGGGTTAGGCATAAGGTTAGCAGAGTGGTTAGGGTTAGGCATAAGGTTAGCAGAGTGGTTAGGGTCGGGGTTAGGCATAAGGTTAGCAGAGTGGTTAGGGTCGGGGTTAGGCATAAGGTTAGCAGAGTGGTTATGGTCAGGGTTAAGGCTTGGGTTAGGTTTGAAACAATTAGAAGGACTTGGCCAGATAGTGCTCACCAGGCTACATTGGCTTCCACAGCTCCCATAAAGCTCTGCCTGTGTGTGTGTTTGTCTCTCCCTTTCTTTCTTTCTTTCTTTCTTTCTTATCTCTCTCTCTCACACACAATCTCTCCCTCTCCCTCTCCCCCTCTCCCTCTCCCTCTCTCTCTCTCTCTCTGTCTCTCTGTCTCTCTCTCTCTCTCTCTCTCCCTCTCCCTCTCTCTCTCTCTCTCTCTGAGAAACGTATATTCTGAGGCCACCTTTATTGTAGCTGGGGACTTTAATAAAGGAAATCTGAGAAACAAAACGCTGAAATTCTATCAACACATCTTCTGTGCTACACGTGCAACACCAACTCTTGACCATTGCTACTCTCCATTCTGGGTGGCAACAAGACCCCCCCCCCCCCCCCCGCCCTCTCTATGGTAAATCAGATCATACCTCCGTTCGGGGTGGCAACAAGACCCTCCCCCCGCCCTCTCTATGGCAAATCAAATCATACCTCCGTTCGGGGTGGCAACAAGACCCTCCCCCCGCCCTCTCTATGGCAAATCAGATCATACCTCCGTTCTGGGGTGGCTACAAGACCCTCCCACCGCCCTCTCTATGGCAAATCAGATCATACCTCCATTCTGCTGCTTCCCTCATATAAGCAGAAACTCAAACAGGAAGTTACCATGGTAAGGACTGTTCAACGTTGGTCTGACCAATCGGAATCTATGCTTCAAGATTGTTTTGACTCATCAGGAAGTGTATAGAGGATGTTGTTCGCACTGTCGCGATTAGATTAGGCAGCATTTGTGCAAAACTGAAAGCGCGAACCACCACATTTAACCACGGCAAGGTGACTAGGAACGTGGACGTGTACCAACAGACCAGCTATGACCCCCTGTAAGACAGCAACAGTTTATATACAATAACATGACGTCAATTCATTGCTTCTAAAATGAATCTCCTCCTCCAGACCGGGACAAATGGAACTTTAAAAGTTCATTCTGAGTTCTTTCTGACCGCCTAGCACATACACAGGACACACAACACAACTGAATTAACTTTTGACTCCTCACCATTATCGATCACCACTTAGCTGACAGTTCTAATTAACAGAAAACCTAGGAATGCACTCACTGCCTTATCTAAAACACCCCAGAGCTCAGTTTAGTCAGGTTCAACCATAGGTTAACTACCTTATCTGTTTACTTAATCCACAACCCATTCCTTTCTTCCTAGTTGGAATGGTGTTCATTAACTTTAATTACTCCTTGTCCGTGTCACACAATCCCTTCTTATGAACTCATATTGTTAATCAGATATAATAAAACAGAGTATAAGTTTACTTAGTTACAGTTCCATTTAAATGAGAATATTGTTTATTCATTTATTCATAATATTTCTAACAATTGCACACTGCCAATATCCCACCTGGACAAGAGAAATACCTACGTAAGAAAGCGGTTCATCAACTACAGGTCAGTCTTCCAACACCATAGTGCTCCTCCAAGATCATCACTAAGCTCAGGGTTCTGGGTCTGAACCCTTCCCTGTGCAACTGGGTCCTGGACTTCCTGACGGGCCGACTCCCAGGTGGTGAAGGTAGACAACAACACCTCTACTACACTGATCCTCAACATGGGCGCCCCACAGGGGTACGTGCTCAGCCCCCTCCTGTGCTCCCTGTTCACCCATGACTTCATGGCCACGCACGTCTCCAACTCAATCATCAAGTTTGTTGACGACACAATAGTGGTAGACCTGATTACCAATAACGATGTCACAATCTACAGGGAGTAGGTGAGAGCCCTGACAGAGTGGTGCCAACAAAATAACCTCTACCTCAACATCAACCAAACGAAGGGGCTGATCGTGAACTTCAGGAGACATTAGAGAGAGCACTCCCCCATCCACATCGACGGGGCTGCAGTGGAGAGGGTGAAAAACGTCATATTACTCAGCATGCACATCAATGTCAACCGAAATGGTCCCTTCACACAGATAGTAGGCTCAACAGCACTTCTTCAACCACAGAAGGCTGAAGAAATTAGTTTTGGGCCCTAAGACCCTCACAAATGTATATACAGTGCCTTGCGAAAGTATTCGGCCCCCTTGAACTTTGCAACCTTTTGCCACATTTCAGGCTTCAAACATAAAGATATAAAACTGTATTTTTTTTGTGAAGAATCAACAACAAGTGGGACACAATCATGAAGTGGAACGACATTTATTGGATATTTCAAACTTTTTTAACAAATCAAAAACTGAAAAATTGGGCGTGCAAAATTATTCAGCCCCTTTACTTTCAGTGCAGCAAACTCTCTCCAGAAGTTCAGTGAGGATCTCTGAATGATCCAATGTTGACCTAAATGACTAATGATGATAAATACAATCCACCTGTGTGTAATCAAGTCTCCGTATAAATGCACCTGCACTGTGATAGTCTCAGAGATCCGTTAAAAGCGCAGAGAGCATCATGAAGAACAAGGAACACACCAGGCAGGTCTGAGATACTGTTGTGAAGAAGTTTAAAGCCGGATTTGGATACAAAAAGATTTCCCAAGCTTTAAACATCCCAAGGAGCACTGTGCAAGCGATAATATTGAAATGGAAGGAGTATCAGACCACTGCAAATCTACCAAGAACTGGCCGTCCCTCTAAACTTTCAGCTCATACAAGGAGAAGACTGATCAGAGATGCAGCCAAGAGGCCCATGATCACTCTGGATGAACTGCAGAGATCTACAGCTGAGGTGGGAGACTCTGTCCATAGGACAACAATCAGTCGTATATTGCACAAATCTGGCCTTTATGGAAGAGTGGCAAGAAGAAAGCCATTTCTTAAAGATATCCATAAAAAGTGTTGTTTAAAGTTTGCCACAAGCCACCTGGGAGACACACCAAACATGTGGAAGAAGGTGCTCTGGTCAGATGAAACCAAAACTGAACTTTTTGGCAACAATGCAAAACGTTATGTTTGGCGTAAAAGCAACCCAGCTGAACACAACATCCCCACTGTCAAACATGGTGGTGGCAGCATCATGGTTTGGGCCTGCTTTTCTTCAGCAGGGACAGGGAAGATGGTTAAAATTGATGGGAAGATGGATGGAGCCAAATACAGGACCATTCTGGAAGAAAACCTGATGGAGTCTGCAAAAGACCTGAGACTGGGACAGAGATTTGTCTTCCAACAAGACAATGATCCAAAACATAAAGGAAAATCTACAATGGAATGGTTCAAAAATAAACATATCCAGGTGTTAGAATGGCCAAGTCAAAGTCCAGACCTGAATCCAATCGAGAATCTGTGGAAAGAACTGAAAACTGCTGTTCACAAATGCTCTCCATCCAACCTCACTGAGCTCGAGCTGTTTTGCAAGGAGGAATGGGAAAAAATGTCAGTCTCTCGATGTGCAAAACTGATAGAGACATACCCCAAGCGACTTACAGCTGTAATCGCAGCAAAAGGTGGCGCTACAAAGTATTAACTTAAGGGGGCTGAATAATTTTGCACTCCCAATTTTTCAGTTTTTGATTTGTTAAAAAAGTTTGAAATATCCAATAAATGTCGTTCCACTTCATGATTGTGTCCCACTTGTTGTTGATTCTTCACAAAAAAATACAGTTTTATATCTTTATGTTTGAAGCCTGAAATGTGGCAAAAGGTTGCAAAGTTCAAGGGGGCCGAATACTTTCGCAAGGCACTGTATATGCACCATTGAGAGCATTCTGTCAGGCTGTGTCATCACCTAGTACGGCAATAGCATCGTCCGCAACCTCAGAGATCTCCAGACAGTGGTGCGGTCAGCCCAACACATCATTGGGGAAACACTGACAGCCCTCCAGAACACCTACACCACCTTGTGTCACACCTTGTGTTTCTAGCCGGTCTCCTTCGAGTACCCTGCCCTGAACCGTAGTACTGTTTCTAGCCGGTCTCCTCCGAGTACCCTGCGCTGAACCGTAGTCACTGTTTCTAGCCGGTCTCCTCCGAGTACCCTGCCCTGAACCGTAGTCACTGTTTCTAGCCGGTCTCCTCCGAGTACCCTGCGCTGAACCGTAGTCACTGTTTCTATCCGGTCTCCTCGAGTACCCTGCGCTGAACCGTAGTCACTGTTTCTATCCGGTCTCCTCCGAGTACCCTGCCCTGAACCGTAGTCACTGTTTCTATCCGGTCTCCTCCGAGTACCCTACCCTGAACCTTAGTCACTGTTTCTATCCGGTCTCCTCCGAGTACCCTGCGCTGAACCGTAGTCACCGTTTCTAGCCGGCTACCACCCGTTACTCTACCCTGCGCCTTAGAAACTGCTTTGCCCTATGTATACAGAGTCACTGAACACAGGTCACGTTAGTCATGTTTACATACGGCTATACCTACTTCATATGAACTGTGTTCTAGTCTTAGACACCGTTTGTATATAATGGTGTGTATCGACAGTCTGGACAGTATGTGAATAGAAACGGTGTTTGACCTGCAGTGTATTTCTAGCCTCAACAGTGCAGTGATAATACCTAGCAATACAAAACGACATCATCAAAAAAGTAATAAAACTAATAAATTAAATATATATTCAAGACCCTGTCATTGCTCAGTCTGACATTTTCGTAATTTCTTTATTTTTACTTTGTGGATTAAGTGCCTGTTGTTCTGTATCGCTTGGTATTACTGCACCGTTGGAGCTAGAAACACAAGCAATTTCTCTGCACCTGTGATAACATCTGCTCATCTGTGTATGTACCAATACACTTTAATTCGATTTCTGAGTCTGAGAGTAAACCTGTTGTTGAAGTGAACGATTAGCTCATATGAGTTACGTACCGCGGGAGATATTGACGAGAGAGTGTGTGCAGCATCCAATACACGTCGCAGATCAACCAATGTGAGAATGTTCAGCCTACGTATCACTGTTAATTCAATAAAGTCCGATATTAACTAATAACTGTCTGATTGAGTTCTGGTCGTAATATTCTAAACGTAGCCTATAGAAGACAGTAAACAGCAGATGTTCCGTTTCACTGTCAGCGCACTTTGTTAAGACGATTTATCATACCAACATCCTATTATTATTATTTAATTAACCTACTTATTGAAACGTTTTGAGATTATTCCTGCAACGTGCACAGTTGAGATAAGAGCTCGCGTTACATACTACCGTTTACATCCCAGTGGATCCTGTTGCATATGACAAATAAACTTAGATTTGAGTTGGGATTTCAACCCATTTATCCGATTTCCCGAGACCATTAGTCAACATTCAACCGGATGTAAATAGTTCTAATGACTCATTATGAGCGCGTCTAACTAACAGAAACGTTATCATCTCACCTGGACCGTGAATGTTCTCCTCGCAGGAGTACCAGATCCCGGTGTGGAAACGGCGGAACAGAAAGCGATCGTCTCCGGTCTCCCAGCTGTAGTGGACCTTGCTCTTGTCTGTCTCGTTCGTGCCGTTGTCGATGCAGTTGTGCCGCCGCTGCTTGCTGCAGTTGGGCTTGGGGACGCGCTGAGTGCCCTCGCACCAGTACGTCGTAATGAACGCGGTGGTGGAAAAAAACAGCGCGACCAGGTTGAGTCCAACCGAGAGCAGAGCGCGGCATTTCCGCGTGGTCTTCATAGTCTTCCGCGCACTGGGTGCGGAGAAACTGTTGCACAGCGGCGCTAAAAGTTCATAAATGACAGACGGCGGGGTTGGGTAATGGGAGAACGAAACAAAACATTGCCGAGGGAAGGGACGGAGGCGTGCAGAGGAGAGGAGAGCGCACGAAACTATTCCCCTAGCAGTCTACTCCAACGGCACCCAGTCTGTAAACGATGCTCCGAGAAGATAGACGCATCTGGGAAGGTAGATGGTTGGGTTCCCCGTCATGTTATCGTCTTTCTATCTGCGTCGGACTGTGACATCTTTGGCTCGTGTGGAGGAAAAGACCATGCCCAAGGTGTGACGTGACTACAGTGAAATGCTCAGCCAGGCTGATCAGCTTTAATAGTGAAACCCAGTCACTGCTGGCAGGGTGCGAGGCTGGCTCGGTAAGTGGTCTGTCTGTCTGTCTGTCTGTCTGTCTCTCTCTCCCTCTCTCTCTCCCTCTCTCCCTCTCCCTCTCTCCCTCTCCCTCTCTCTCTCTCTCCATCTCTCCCTCTCTCTCTCTCCCTCTCTCCCTCTCCATCTCTCCCTCTCCCCCTCTCTCCCTCTCCCTCTCTCCCTCTCCCTCTCTCCCTCTCTCTCCATCTCTCCCTCTCTCCCTCTCTCTCCATCTCTCCATCTCTCCCTCTCTCCCTCTCCCTCTCTCCCTCTCCCTCTCTCTCTCTCTCCATCTCTCCCTCTCTCTCTCTCCCTCTCTCCCTCTCCATCTCTCCCTCTCCCCCTCTCTCCCTCTCCCTATCTCCCTCTCTCTCTCTCCCTCTCTCCATCTCTCCCTCTCTCCATCTCTCCCTCTCTCCCTCTCTCATCTCTCCCTCTCTCCCTCTCACCATCTCTCCCTCTCTCCCTCCCTCCATCTCTCCATCTCTCCCTCTCTCCATAAACAATAAAAATTAGCAGTAAACATTACACATACATAAGTTTCAAAACAATAAAGACATTACAAATGTCATATTATATATATAGAGTGTTGTAACGATCTCCCTCTCTCTCTCTCCAGATGGTTACAGTACATGTTAACTGATAGCAGTGATTGAGTTGCTGTTGTGACTCATGGATCTAATTAGTCATGGTTATGAGATATTGACATACTGTAGTGTAGTGTTGCTGTCCTACTAATCCTGCCTCAACCTCTGAACTGAGGTCTGGACCTTAATACTGCAGAGTTATGTTGCTGCTCTGCTAATCCTGCCTCAACCCCTGAACTGAGGTCTGGACCTTAATACTGCAGAGTTGTGTTGCTGCTCTGCTAATCCTGCCTCAACCCCTGAACTGAGGTCTGGACCTTAATACTGCAGAGTTGTGTTGCTGTGTTTCACATCATGTAGGTACTAAGCTTCTGGTAGCTACTGTTAGTGTTCAAATACTGGAGAGTTGAGACCAAATCACGGACGCTGGACAGAGTGGATTTCAGTTGTAACAAAAGACAGTTTTAATGAGTCAGAGATATCTTGTCCCGCAGTTTTACGTGCACGGACCTAGTTCACATAACTCGGCAAGGAGCCAGGTGAAAAAGAGGCCTATACAATGGTTACATACATTTTTATACATAGAATAAAGTAGGTGGAGTCTTGTCGTTTCGGTCTTCTTGACTGGTCGGAGGGTTGGAGGCGGGCCTTGCTCTAGCCAGAGCGGGCCCCATTGGTGCACAGCAAAAGTTATTTGCTCTTGGGACAGGCCAGTTAGAGGGAGATGAGATGTGTGTTTATATAAGGAAGAGGGGGTCAGTCTTATGGCTGGGTGTATGTGTTCTTACTACGGAATGTCTTTGTTTATATGAGCTATGTGTATGAATATTTATATAACAAATCCCCCTCTTCACGTCTATTAGACGTGAAAACTATAGCAGAAAGGTGGCGGTTGCAATCATGGGTATACATAAGGTGGTGCTCCTAACCTTGTCTGGTTTGCATGGTGGGTCTGTAGGTGTAGTGCTACGTTTGGGACGGGAGTGATTGGAGGGAGTGATATCAGGAAAGGAGTTAGGGACATGTGTAGGGGTTGGTGTATGTGATGTGGCAGGGTGAAGTAGTTGTTCAATTAACCATGTGAAAGTCCTAGGGTTACTCCAAATATCAGTATGAATATCACAAATAAGGGACCAGATATCCCCAGCCTCACCCAGAGAGGGAGAAATTTCCCTCTAACTGGGCGAGGTTCCCTTCTCAGGGGAGGCGGAGTTTGATGCCGCATCACCTGAGGAAGGAGTGTCTTCATTTGGAATCGAATTTAGGCCGCTCAAATCAGCTCTGACTTCAGTCAGTGTTCTAGAAGGAATTGGGGCTGGGGTGCAATGTGTAAGGCGGTGCCAAGGTGTGCCTGATTTACCTTTGACCTGGACTGAGTGTGAAGTAACCTCCTTCACTTCGTACGGTCCAGTCCACCTGGGTTCCAGCCACTTTCTCTTGTGGACTGTAACCCTCACCCCGTCACCAACCTTTACCTTCAGTAGTGGCGTGTCCCCCGGCAGCTCCCCCTCCTGGACCTTGTGAACCTGGGTAGAGAGTGCTGCAGAGAGAACCGTCAGTTTTTTCACATAATTAGACATTACAATTTGTTGTACATCAAGGGCGGGCATATGACCTCCCTCCCTTGGTGGACCATGCATGACTCTACCAGTCATTATCCCATGAGGCACATACTTTAGCTATCTTAGCTTTTGCTTTTGGTTTGACGTTCCACCAGATTTTGGGATTGGGGCCTGTACACAGATCCAAATCTGTGGGTTATGCCAAATCTTTCTTCCACCTGTCTCAGGTGTTTGTTAAATGTGAGCCATTTGTCAAATTTGATTTGTCTTGGGATGCCATACCTGGGTATTAGTTTGGTTTGGTTTGTAGCCACTCAAAGACTGACCTAGCATCCTCCCCTTTTGTTAGTATTGCCTCTACCCATTTGGAGAACCTATCTACTATGACTAGGAGATAGAGTTTGCCTTTAGATACATTTTCGGGGCCCATGTCGGTGTAGTCTATACTAATATCCTGAAAACATGCATTAGGTATTACGTATGAGCCCATTGGTGTTTGATATGGTTTCTTTGGGTTGTGTCTGTCACAACCATTGCATTCGTCACAAAATAAATCATCGTCATAAAATAAGTCAGTCATATTTTTTTTATGTGAGGGTGCCACCAGATGTGCGAGGCCTTTTTGGAGGGTCTTTAGTTTGCCTTCGTGTGTGGGGCCATGTGTTTCTCATAAAAGTTCTGGGTCCATCAGTGTGGCCTGCTTCATGGGCATGGGCTGAGTCTGTATAGATATTCAGTCTTTCCTTTTCCTCTGATGAGGACCTGCGTCAATCCGATGATTTCAGCTAATTTGGCCGATGCTGGTTGAGGGTTGATGGCTGATTGAAGGGTGACATGTGAACCGTCTGGGAGTTGCTGTTTCCTTCTTCTGCCGTGGGTGGTGGGCATTTTTATGACCAGGGGATGGTGCTCCCAGTCATTCCCTGGAACTGCGGTTGGTTGTATGCGGGTTGCTGATGCATGGGTGTGGGTCCTGGTTGCTGATGTTCGTACTGTTGAGGTCTATTTCCACCCCTTTCCTTCCCATATGGACCTCTCGTAGAGTTCCACTGGCGTTGTTGTGGTGTGAGTGGGTATGGACACTCTCCTGGAGTTCTACAGTTGAAACAAACCCCTCTTTTTGGATGGCCTGGTATCCATTGCGGCTGGTATGCAAATTGTGGTTGCGGGGGATACCAAGGCCCCGGGTTGGCTGGTTGAGGACCGGCCTGCTGTTGAATCATCTGGGAGATAGTCTGGGCCACTATTTGAGAGATGTCTGTTTTGGTGCCCGTCTCCTTCGTTTCTTCCGCCACCATCTGTTTCTTAGGTTTTTCTCCTTGTTGTGCTTCCTTCAATTGGAGTTTCAGGAGTTGTACCTGGAGGGACTGCACCTGGCTCTCAGCACCCCCTCTTTCCTTGTTGTGCTGGGTCACATGGTGGTGCACATGAGTGTTGAATTGGGTCAGAGGAAGTGCAAACAACCCTACCGTTCCTCTGAGTTTGGTTTTAACATCTCCGGGACACCCGTTGACCACCATTTCCTTCCACATGCTGAGTGTGGTATCAGTGTGATCGAATGGTTCTTCGTGGACCGATCTCCATGTGGTCTTAGCCCTGTCCAGGTATGCTGCAGGTTGCTCACCTGGGTTGATTGTAAAGGAGGATAAGGTGGCATGGTTTCTTTCTGTAGGGTATGCTCTCCGTAGAACTTCCCATAATCTGGTACGGAAGTGGTCTATGGGCAGTGTTGGGGCCCGCCATCCAAGGTCAGCTGCTGTCATGAGGGCCTCCATGGTTCCGTGTTCGGTGGCTCTTGCTAGAAGTGCTTTCATGTCTCCTAGGCAGAGTTGCAGGCCTGACGTAAGTGTCTGCAGTTGAAGTAGCCACGCTGAAGCTCCTCCATGTAGGCTAGGCATCTGTCCCATCAGTGTTGTTAAATCAGTCATTTTCCAGGGCTGGTACTCCACAGTGTGTGCATCACCTGGTGTCGGTCGCAGGGGGTACTGTCCTGCCATCTCCTGCTCTCGCTCTCTTCTATCAGCAATTCTGGAGGACCGACGGAGTGTTTCGGACCCCATTGATTCGGTAACTTTGGTTACTGTTCCTCTCATTATGCCTTCCACACGGTAGGCTCCCTCTCTGTTGTTATCTTGGTTAGCTATTAGCTCCCTGAGTTCCTTAGCTCGAGCTATTGATGATTTCAGCAGCTCCTGCATCTTAGTCACGTTTGGAGCTCCCATCGGAGCTGGGGTGAGCACCATGTCAATTTCTTCTTCGTTTTCGATATCCATGTTCTGATGACAGTCCTCCCTATCCGTCTGATAGAAGTGGTTTGAATCTAATCTTGTTTGTAAGTGTCCTCTGGTTTCAGAGGTGAGAGAGTTCACAGAGGAGCATTGCGGCCTCCGTTCCTGGGGGAGGTCTCCTGCTCCTGGAATCCCAGTTTCGAACTGTTCACATACCATATGGCCAGCCGTTATCCCCAGGGTAATTTCTCCTTTTAACTCCCCTTGGTCTATTCTCAGAACTGGAGCCTGTATTGTGGGAGGTGCCCTGGGCAGGAATGGGTTGTGTGACGGGCTCCGGTGATTTTGTCCCTTTGAGTATGGCTGGGGCTGAACTGCCTCCATTGTCAATTGTGGATATAGTGAGGGAGAAACGGCCACAGGGGGAGCCGTGGGCAAGTTCTCAGGCGGAGCTTTAACATCCCCCGACGCCACAATAGCCACGCCCATCATGTCTGGTGTGTTTTTGGGCAGCACCCTCCTACTCTCCTGTATGGCCCATGTACCTATCTTGAGCTCCCCCTCTGCTCTCTCTCTCTCTCTCTTGTACCTACTTTTTTGAACCTGTGTATGTTGTTTCTCTCCGCCTCACTCGCTTTTGCATGCTCTACTGCGTCCTCTAATTCTGTCTGCATATCTTGGAGTTTCCCCCCTGTAGGTGGTCCTCCGCTAAAATAACCTGCTTGTGTCCATCTTATCCGTAATCCTTTCCACACTTTCTCCACTTTCCCATACTGTTTTTTACCTCCCGCTCTATCAATCATACTCTGATCTAAATAATCATTGAATTTTAGTTTGGGCGTGGTAGCTGCAGACATTTTATCTAGTTCGTCTGATAATGTGTATAATGCGTTATTTAGGTATATTCAATCCTTACTATGTGGTGTTTATTTCTATCGTTGTATGCTTAGCCTGTCCCTGGTCGAGACAAAGGGGGTTATCAGTATGTGACGCCCGCCACGTGTGTATTTCACCGGTATTTTATTTGAATTTGTTCAGCGATTCGTTTAGGTATTTTCTATAAATGATTCTGCGATTTCCTTTTGGAACAATATATCAGTGAATATATGCGGTTCTATAACAATTTTCAGAGTAATTCTAGCTCTTTAGGAAATATAGATAGAATTTCTAGACAACTAAGAGTTGTTCAGTGAATTATTTAAATACTTTCTGTAAACAATTCAGTAAATTCCTTTATGAGCTTATATCAGTAAATTCGAGCGATTCTATAGCAATTGTCAGAATAATTTTAAACTTTAGGCAATATCAACAGGAATGAAAAAAACGAAAATCAGTATTCCAGCCCGACTGATGTCAATCAAAATTGCACGGCCATTCGATACTAAGGTGGCTTTGTGTGCCTAATAGCCCAGTTACGTATCCCAACCTACTCCGCGACAAACGTTTCTGTCAATTTAATTTCCCCCATCTCCAAATTATGGAATGTCAACTCTGGTTCATATTATGTTTATTGTTTGATGTGCAATAGCCACATCATTCCCGATCTCTGTCTTGTGGAAGGCCAAACTTACATATCCTATATCTATTCGACTA
>NC_092159.1:67049550-67054550 GCF_045791955.1 Oncorhynchus clarkii lewisi | reverse complement strand
TAGCTTTTCCTTCACTTCCTCTGATAACCCGTGCAGGAACGTGTTGAACAGCGATTCTAGGTTCCAGGCAACTCTTAGCTGCCAATGTGCAGAAATCCACCGCATAGTCTGTCACACTGCGGGAGTCTTGCCGAAGCTGGAGTAACTCCCGGACAATGGAGAATTGAAAACTTTCTTCACCTCCACCATTCGAACTCCTCCAGACTGAAGCATACAGACTGTTATTCCCACACGGCCGTAGCCCAGGCGAAGGCCCTCCCTGACATCAGCGTGATGAGGTATGCTATCTTCGAGCAGTCCGAAGCGTTCCGGGGGAGGTAAGCGGGGTTCTCTGGAAACCGTGTTGGCCGTGCTGCTGACAGCCGGGTTACTGAGGGGCTGAGAGGTTACCATCGTGGTAGGCTGCCTGACAGCCGGGTTACTGAGGGGCTGAGAGGTTACCATCGTGGTAGGCTGCCTGACAGCCGGGTTACTGAGGGGCTGAGAGGTTACCATCGTGGTAGGCTGCCTGACAGCCAGGTTACTGAGGGGCTGAGAGGTTACCATCGTAGTAGGCTGCCTGACAGCCGGGTTACTGAGGGGCTGAGAGGTTACCATTGTGGTAGGCTGCCTGACAGCCAGGTTACTGAGGGGCTGAGAGGTTACCATCGTGGTAGGCTGCCTGACAGCCGGGTTACTGAGGGGCTGAGAGGTTACCATCGTGGTAGGCTGCCTGACAGCCGGGTTACTGAGGGGCTGAGAGGTTACCATCGTGGTAGGCTGCCTAACAGACAACCCGTAGAATTGCTCCAGCAATGTGTTCAGCGCTCGGTCGTGGCGTTCGGCCAAGATCAGGAACCCTTCCATAAGACCACGAAGAAACCCCTCATGCCTTCCAATGGTGGCTCCTTGGGAGGAGACGGCGTTGGGAAGCTGGTCTGAGTCTGCTGGGTCCGTCAAGGTCTAGTTCGTAATGTCAGTGCTCGGGAGAAGACCCAGATGCAGACAGTTTTGAAGTAACAAAAGTTTATTACAAAAACAGGAGGGGAGGGCAGGCAAACGACAGGTCAGTAATCCAGAGCAGAGTCCGAATGGAAGGAAGGAACGGCAGGCAGGCTCAGGGTCAGAGCAGGCAGAATGGTAAGGAACGGCAGGCAGGCTCAGGGTCAGAGCAGGCAGAATGGTCAGGAACGGCAGGCAGGCTCAGGGTCAGAGCAGGCAGAATGGTCAAAACCGGGAAAACTAGAAAACAGGAACTAGAGAAAGACAGGAGCACGGGTAAAACGCTGGTAGGCTTGATGAAACAAAACAAATTGTGTGTGTGTGTGTGTGCGTGTGTGTGTGCTTGCATTTGTGTGTGTGCGTGTGTGTGTATGTGTGTGCGTGCGTGCGTGTGCGTGTGTTTGTGCGCGCGTGTGTGTGTGTGTGTGTGTGCGTGCATCTGTGTGTGTGTGTGCGTGCATTTGTCTGTGTGTCTGTGTGCGTGCTTCCATTTGAGTGTGTGTGTGCTTGCATGTGTGTGTGTGTGTGTGTGTGTGTGTGTGTGTGTGTGTGTGTGTGTGTCATCTCTAGGGGGGATAATAAATATTGTAAACAAAAGTCTTGTAGTTTATGGTCGTCCGTTTATAGATTAAATATTGATTCCTCCCCTCCTCTCTTTCTACCTATCACTCTCTCCTCTTTTTTCTCTCGCTCTCTCTTTATATTTCCTTCTTTTCCTCTCATGTATCCCACTGACCTACGCTCTTAGAAAAAAGGGTTCCAATGGTGGCTAACCTCTTTGGATGTCCTCATAGGAGAATCCTTTTTGGTTCCAGGTAGAATCCTTTTTGGTTCCAGGTAGAATCCTTTTTGGTTCCAGGTAGAATCTTTTTTGGTTCCAGGCAGAATCTTTTTTGGTTCCAGGGTAGAATCTTTTTTTGGTTCCAGGTAGAATCTTTTTTGGTTCCAGGTAGAATCTTTTTTGGTTCCAGGTAGAATCTTTTTTGGTTCCAGGCAGAATCTTTTTTGGTTCCAGGGTAGAATCTTTTTTTGGTTCCAGGTACAATCTTTTTTGGTTCCAGGCAGAATCTTTTTTGGTTCCAGGCAGAATATTTTTTGGTTCCAGGGTAGAATCTTTTTTTGGTTCCAGGTAGAATCTTTTTTGGTTCCAGGTAGAATCTTTTTTGGTTCCAGGGTAGAATCTTTTTTTGGTTCCAGGTAGAATCTTTTTTGGTTCCAGGAAGAACTCTTTTGGGTTTCATGTAGAATCCTCTGGGGACAGGGTTCTACATGGAACCCAATAAGGTTCTACCTGGAACCAAAATGGTTCTAAATGAAAACAAACAGGGTTTTGTCTTCTTCAAAGGGTTATCCTATAAGGACAGCCGAATAACCTTTTTTTCTAATTGTAGTACAGTGCCCCTCCGTAATTATTGGTCCAGTGAAGCAATCATTTAGTTTTTTTGTACATAGTCCCCCCATTTTAGAGGACCAAAATTATTGGGACATATTCAACTATTTGTGTATTAAAGTAGTCAAAGTTGAGTATTTGGTCCCATATTTCTAGCATGCAATGACTACATCAAGCTTGTGACTCTACAAACTGGTTGGTTGCATTTGCTGTTTGTTTTGGTTGTTTTTGGATCATTTGGTGCCCAAGACAAATGAATGGTAAATAATTTATTGTGTCATTTTGGAGTCAGAATGTTACGGACTCACAGATATATATATACAGTATATATATGCTAACCTCCCCTGTTAGTGTAATGGGGAGAGGTTAGCATGTCTTGGAGGTATGCTAACCTCCCCTGTTAGTGTAATGGTGAGAGGGTAGCATGTCTTGGAGGTATGCTAACCTCCCTTGTTAGTGTAATGGTGAGAGGTTAGCATGTCTTGGAGGTATGCTAACCTCCCCTGTTAGTGGAATGGTGAGAGGTTAGCATGTCTTGGCGGTATGCTAACCTCCCCTGTTAGTGGAAGGGTGAGAGGTTAGCATGTCTTGGAGGTATGCTAACCTCCCCTGTTAGTGTAATGGTCAGAAGTTAGCATGTCTTGGAGGTATGCTAACCTCCCCTGTTAGTGGAAGGGTGAGAGGTTATCATGTCTTGGAGGTATGATATTTCTGTGTCTATAACTTTCTCACTCAATGTTATTCACGATTAATTCAGGACTGTCCGCAATCATGGTAGCATCCACATTAATGTAGAAGTGTGGAGGACTATGTACAAAAAGTTCTGTAATTTCTAAACGGGTCACCCAATATGGATGAGAAAAGAACCTCAAATTAAAGCTGATACTCAGCACTTTAACCTCATGGTCATTGTATCATTACAAATCCAAAGTGCTGGAGTACAGAGCCAGAACACAAACAAAATGGTCGCTGTCCCAATAATTACGGAGGGCACTGTGTGTGTGTGTGTGTGTGTGTGTGTGTGTGTGTGTGTGTGTGTGTGTGTGTGTGTGTGTGTGTGTGTGTGTGTGTGTGTGTGTGTGTGTGTGTGTGTGTGTGTGTGTGTGTGTGTGTGTGTGTGTGTGTGTGTGTGTGTGTGTGTGTGTGTGTAGAAAGACAGAGATAGTTTGTCTGAGTGTTTGGGGTGATCCATCAGGCATGACAATCTCTCTCTCCAGACCTCCCCTCTGACGAGAGAGAGAGGGACAGAGAGAAAGAGAAGGAGAGATGGAGGACAGCGAGAGAAAGAGAGAGAGACAGAGAAAGAGAAAGAGAGAACGAGAGAGAGAGAGAGAGATTACTTGACACATTGGAAAGAATTACAAAAAAACAGAGCAAACTAGAATGCTATTTGGCCCTAAACAGAGAGTACACAGTGGTAGAATACCTGACCACTGTGACTGACCCAAACTTCAGGAAAGCTTGTACAGACTCAGTGAGCATAGCCTTGCTATTGAGAAAGGCCGCCATAGGCAGACCTGGCTCTCAAGAGAAGATAGGCTATGTACACACTGCCCACAAAATGTACACGGTATACTTCTGGCCCTTCTTTGGACACTATGTTAACTAACCTCCAGACGAGCTTCAATGCCATACAACTCTCCTTCCGTGGACTCCAACTGCTCTTAAAAGCAAATCAAACTAAATGCATGCTATTCAACCGATCATTGCCCGCACCTGCTCCCCCGTCCAGCATCACTACTCTGGACGGCTCTGACTTAGAATACGTGGATAACTACAAATACCTGGGTGTCTGGTTAGACTGTAAACTCTCCTTCCAGACTCACATTAAGCATCTCCAATCAAAAGTTAAATCTAGAATCAGCTTCCTATTTCGCAACAAAGCTTCCTTCACTCATGCTGCCAAAAATACCCTCGTAAAACTGACCATCCTACCAATCCTCGACTTCGGCGATGTCATCTATAAAATAGCCTCCAACACTCTACTCAGCAAACTGGATGTAGTCTATCACAGTGCCATCCGTTTTGTCACCAAAGCCCCATATACTACCCACCACTGCGACCTGTACGCTCTCGTTGGCTGGCCCTCGCTTCATACTCGTCACCAAACCAACTAGCTACAGGTTATCTACAAGTCTCTGCTAGGTAAAGCCCCACCCTATCTCAGCTCGCTGGTCACCATAGCAGCACCCACTCGTAGCACACGTTACCAACAGGTAAATCTCACTGGTCACCCCCAAAGCCAATTCCTCCTTTGGTCGCCTTTCCTTCCAGTTCAATGCTGCCACTGACTGGAACGAACTGCAAAAATCACTGAAGCTGGAGATTCCCATCTCCTTCACTAGCTTTAAGAACCATCTGTCAGAGCAGCTCACAGATCACTGCACCTGTTCATAGCCCATCTGTATACAGCCCATCCAACTACCTCATCCCCATACTGTATTTATTTATTTTGCTCCTTTGCACCCCAGTATCTCTACTTGAACATTCATCTTCTGCACATCTACCATTCCAGTGTTTAATTGCTATATTGTAATTACTTCTCCACCATGGCCTATTTATTGCCTTAACTCCCTTATTTGACCGTATTTGCACTCACTGTATATAGACTTTGTTTTATTTTTTTCCC
>NC_092159.1:67039550-67044550 GCF_045791955.1 Oncorhynchus clarkii lewisi | reverse complement strand
AATTAAATGGAACCAACACGTCAGGTCAGGTTACTAATTAAATGGAACCAACACGTCAGGTTACTAATTAAATGGAACCAACACGTCAGGTTACTAATTAAATGGAACCAACACGTCAGGTTACTAATTAAATGGAACCAACACGTCAGGTCAGGTTACTAATTAAATGGGACCAACACGTCAGGTTACTAATTAAATGGAACCAACACGTCAGGTCAGGTTACTAATTAAATGGGACTAACACGTCAGGTTACTAATTAAATGGAACCAACACGTCAGGTTACTAATTAAATGGAAGCAACACGTCAGGTCAGGTTACTAATTAAATGGAACCAACACGTCAGGTCAGGTTACTAATTAAATGGAACCAACACGTCAGGTCAGGTTACTAATTAAATGGGACCAACACGTCAGGTTACTAATTAAATGGAACCAACACGTCAGGTCAGGTTACTAATTAAATGGGACTAACACGTCAGGTTACTAATTAAATGGAACCAACACGTCAGGTTACTAATTAAATGGGACCAACACGTCAGGTTACTAATTAAATGGAACCAACACGTCAGGTTACTAATTAAATGGAAGCAACACGTCAGGTCAGGTTACTAATTAAATGGAACCAACACGTCAGGTCAGGTTACTAATTAAATGGGACTAACACGTCAGGTTACTAATTAAATGGAACCAACACGTCAGGTCAGGTTACTAATTAAATGGAACCAACACGTCAGGTCAGGTTACTAATTAAATGGGACCAACACGTCAGGTCAGGTTACTAATTAAATGGGACCAACACGTCAGGTTACTAATTAAATGGGACCAACACGTCAGGTTACAAATAAAATGGAACCAACACGTCAGGTTACTAATTAAATGGAACCAACACGTCAGGTCAGGTTACTAATTAAATGGGACCAACACGTCAGGTCAGGTTACTAATTAAATGGGACCAACACGTCAGGTTACTAATTAAATGGGACCAACACGTCAGGTCAGGTTACTAATTAAATGGGACCAACACGTCAGGTTACTAATTAAATGGAACCAACACGTCAGGTCAGGTTACTAATTAAATGGGACCAACACGTCAGGTCAGGTTACTAATTAAATGGGACCAACACGTTAGGTTACTAATTATATGGAACCAACACGTCAGGTCAGGTTACTAATTAAATGGGACCAACACGTCAGGTTACTAATTAAATGGAACCAACACGTCAGGTTACTAATTAAATGGAACCAACACATCAGGTCAGGTTACTAATTAAATGGGACCAACACGTCAGGTTACTAATTAAATGGAACCAACACATCAGGTTACTAATTAAATGGAACCAACACATCAGGTCAGGTTACTAATTAAATGGGACCAACACGTCAGGTTACTAATTAAATGGGACCAACACATCAGGTTACTAATTAAATGGGACTAACACGTCAGGTTACTAATTAAATGGGACCAACACGTCAGGTTACTAATTAAATTCTCTAATGGAATGGGACAAACACATCAGGTCACTAATTGTGTATCCTGTTGTTGTTGTTGTCTTATACCTCCCGCAGTCATGTGGTGTTTTAATGACTGGTCTGGCAGTTGATTTGATCAGGGGGCTGGACACTGCTGTGTGTGTGTGGAGGTCATCCATCCCAGCCGTCCCATCTCCCCTTAACGTGATTAATTTTGACCCTGGTGGCCTTCGGAGTTAATGTTCACACACACACACACACACACACACACGCCACAAAAGACTCATGCAGATATATACACAACAATCCATTGGCCTGTGGAGAGCAGGCTCTCTTCCACAGCAATAGAAAGCACATGTTGATCTGTGAGCGCTTGCCTGTGTGTGCGTGTATGTGTGGGTGTGTGTGAGTGTGTGTGCGTGCGTGTGTGTGTGTGTGTGTGTGTGTGTGTGTGTGTGTGTGTGTGTGTGTGTGTGTGTGTGTGTGTGTGTGAGTGACATGGTAGGTAGTATACCAGCCAGGTCACATGGTAGATACTATACCAGCCAGGTCACGTGGTAGATACTATACCAACCAGGTCACATGGTAGATAGTATACCAACCAGGTCACATGGTAGGTAGTATACCAGCCAGGTCACATGGTAGATACTATACCAACCAGGTCACATGGTAGATACTATACCAACCAGGTCACATGGTAGATACTATCCCAGCCAGGTCACATGGTAGATACTATACCAGCCAGGTCACATGGTAGGTAGTATACCAGCCAGGTCACATGGTAGGTAGTATACCAGCCAGGTCACATGGTAGGTAGTATACCAGCCAGGTCACATGGTAGTTACTATACCAGCCAGGTCACATGGTAGGTAGTATACCAGCCAGGTCACATGGTAGATACTATACCAACCAGGTCACATGGTAGATACTATACCAGCCAGGTCACATGGTAGGTAGTATACCAGCCAGGTCACATGGTAGGTAGTATACCAGCCAGGTCACATGGTAGGTAGTATACCAGCCAGGTCACATGGTAGGTAGTATACCAGCCAGGTCACATGGTAGGTAGTATACCAGCCAGGTCACATGGTAGATACTATACCAGCCAGGTCACATGGTAGATACTATACCAGCCAGGTCACATGGTAGATACTATACCAGCCAGGTCACATGGTAGGTAGTATACCAGCCAGGTCACATGGTAGATACTATACCAGCCAGGTCACATGGTAGATACTATACCAACCAGGTCACATGGTAGATACTATACCAGCCAGGTCACATGGTAGGTAGTATACCAGCCAGGTCACATGGTAGATACTATACCAGCCAGGTCACATGGTAGATACTATACCAACCAGGTCACATGGTAGATACTATACCAGCCAGGTCACATGGTAGGTAGTATACAGGGATGTTGAATGCTCTAACCTTCTGGCTGCCAGTTCACTCCTTACAGATGTACCTGCAGGCAAACACTGGAGATGGCAGTGAGATCACAGTGACAGGGACCCTATTCCCTAGATAGTGCACTACTCTTGACCAGGGTCCCCTTCAACCAAGGTCTCAATTTAGCCTTCAGAAGCTCAGAGTCTCAACAGAACACACACAGTGACAAGTTCACAGACCGAAAGACACGGAATGGGACCAACACGTCAGGTTACTAATTAAATGGAACCAACACGTCAGGTTACTAATTAAATGGGACCAACACATCAGGTCAGGTTACTAATTAAATGGGACCAACAGGTCAGGTTACTAATTAAATGGGACCAACACGTCAGGTTACAAATTAAATGGAACCAACACGTCAGGTTACTAATTAAATGGAACCAACACGTCAGGTTACTCATTAAATGGGACCAACACGTCAGGTTACTAATTAAATGGGACCAACACGTCAGGTTACTAATTAAATGGAACCAACACGTCAGGTTACTAATTAAATGGAACCAACACGTCAGGTCAGGTTACTAATTAAATGGAACCAACACGTCAGGTTACTAATTAAATGGGACCAACACGTCAGGTTACTAATTAAATGGGACTAACACGTCAGGTTACTAATTAAATGGAACCAACACGTCAGGTTACTAATTAAATGGAACCAACACGTCAGGTCAGGTTACTAATTAAATGGGACCAACACGTCAGGTTACTAATTAAATGGAACCAACACGTCAGGTTACTAATTAAATAGGACCAACACGTCAGGTTACTAATTAAATGGAACCAACACGTCAGGTTACAAATTAAATGGGACCAACACATCAGGTCAGGTTACTAATTAAATGGGACCAACAGGTCAGGTTACTAATTAAATGGAACCAACACGTCAGGTTACTAATTAAATAGGACCAACACGTCAGGTTACTAATTAAATGGAACCAACACGTCAGGTTACAAATTAAATGGAACCAACACGTCAGGTTACTAATTAAATGGAACCAACACGTCAGGTTACTAATTAAATGGAACCAACACGTCAGGTCAGGTTACTAATTAAATGGGACCAACACGTCAGGTTACTAATTAAATGGAACCAACACGTCAGGTCAGGTTACTAATTAAATGGAACCAACACGTCAGGTCAGGTTACTAATTAAATGGGACTAACACGTCAGGTTACTAATTAAATGGAACCAACACGTCAGGTTACTAATTAAATGGGAACAACACATCAGGTCAGGTTACTAATTAAATGGGACCAACACGTCAGGTTACTAATTAAATGGAACCAACACGTCAGGTTACTCATTAAATGGGACCAACACGTCAGGTTACTAATTAAATGGGACCAACACGTCAGGTTACTAATTAAATGGGACCAACACGTCAGGTTACTAATTAAATGGAACCAACACGTCAGGTTACTAATTAAATGGAACCAACACGTCAGGTTACTAATTAAATGGAACCAACACGTCAGGTTACTAATTAAATGGAACCAACACGTCAGGTCAGGTTACTAATTAAATGGAACCAACACGTCAGGTTACTAATTAAATGGGACCAACACGTCAGGTTACTAATTAAATGGGACTAACACGTCAGGTTACTAATTAAATGGAACCAACACGTCAGGTTACTAATTAAATGGAACCAACACGTCAGGTCAGGTTACTAATTAAATGGGACCAACACGTCAGGTCAGGTTACTAATTAAATGGGACCAACACGTCAGGTTACTAATTAAATGGAACCAACACGTCAGGTTACTAATTAAATGGAACCAACACGTCAGGTTACTAATTAAATGGAACCAACACGTCAGGTTACTAATTAAATGGAACCAACACGTCAGGTCAGGTTACTAATTAAATGGGACCAACACGTCAGGTTACTAATTAAATGGAACCAACACGTCAGGTCAGGTTACTAATTAAATGGGACTAACACGTCAGGTTACTAATTAAATGGAACCAACACGTCAGGTTACTAATTAAATGGAAGCAACACGTCAGGTCAGGTTACTAATTCAATGGAACCAACACGTCAGGTCAGGTTACTAATTAAATGGAACCAACACG
>NC_092159.1:67027050-67029550 GCF_045791955.1 Oncorhynchus clarkii lewisi | reverse complement strand
ACCCTGTGAGAGGGGCTGTGGTTGTCTAATATCTAATATCTATGTTGTCTAATATCTAATATCTATGGGTATACCCTGTGAGAGGTCTGTGGGTGTCTAACATCTAATATCTAATATCTATGGGTATACCCTGTGAGAGGTCTGTGGGTGTCTAACATCTAATATCTAATATCTATGGGTATACCCTGTGAGAGGTCTGTGGGTGTCTAACATCTAATATATAATATCTATGGGTATACCCTGTGAGAGGGGCTGTGGTTTCACATGGAGTCTAATATCTGTGGGTTACCCTGTGAGAGGTCTGTGGGTGTCTAACATCTAATATCTAATATCTATGGGTTACCCTGTGAGAGGTCTGTGGGTGTCTAACATCTAATATCTAATATCTATGGGTTACCCTGTGAGAGGTCTGTGGGTGTCTAATATCTCATATCTAATATCTATGGGTATACCCTGTGAGAGGTCTGTGGGTGTCTAATATCTCATAAATAATATCTATGGGTATACCTTGTGAGAGGTCTGTGGGTGTCTAATATCTCATATCTAATATCTATGGGTATACCCTGTGAGAGGGGCTGTGGTTTCATATGGAGTCTAATATATAATATCTAATATCTATGGGTTACCCTGTGAGAGGGGCTGTGGTTTCATATGGAGTCTAATATCTAATATCTATGGGTTACCCTGTGAGAGGGGCTGTGGTTTCATATGGAGTCTAATATCTATGGGTTACCCTGTGAGAGGGGCTGTGGTTTCATATGGAGTCTAATGTCTATGGGTTACCCTGTGAGAGGGGCTGTGGTTTCATATGGAGTCGAATATTTAATATCTATGGGTTACCCTGTGAGAGGGGCTGTGGTTTCATATGGAGTCTAATATCTAATATCTATGGGTTACCCAGTGAGAGGGGCTGTGGTTTCATATGGAGTCTAATATCTATGGGTTACCCTGTGAGAGGGGCTGTGGTTTCATATGGAGTCTAATATCTAATATCTATGGGTTACCCTGTGAGAGGGGCTGTGGTTTCATATGGAGTCTAATATCTAATATCTATGGGTATACCCTGTGAGAGGGGCTGTGGTTTCTCACCACTGTTGTCATTGAGATGTTGATTAAAGAGACTCTGCAGGGTTACAACTATGGTGAGGACACACACACACACACACACACACACACACACACACACACACACACACAGGATACTTAAAGAGTGCCAGCTGGTAGGTGTTACACTCCACCACCTGTGTCGCCGCTCCAACCAGATGCTTCCCGCCGAGAGTTCCACAGTGTGTGTGTGTGTGTGTGTGTGTGTGTGTGTGTGTGTGTGTGTGAGTGTGTGTGTGTGTGTGTGTGTGTGTGTGTATGTGTGTGTGTGTGTGTGTGTGTGTGTGTGTGTGTGTGTGTGTGTGTGTGTGTGTGTGTGTGTGTGTGTGTGTGTGTGTGTGTGTGTGTGTGTGTGTGTGCATGTATATGTATACGTGTGTGTGTGTGCGTGTATGTGTGTGTATGTGTGTGTGTGTGTGTGTGTGTGTGTGTGTGTGTGTGTGTGTGTGTGTGTGTGTGTGTGTGTGTGTGTGTGTGTGTGTGTGTGTGTGTGTGTGTGTGTGTGTGTGTGTGTGTGTGTGTGTGTGTGTGTGTGTGTGTGTGTGTGTGTGTGTGTGTGTGTGTGTGTGCATGTATATGTATACGTGTGTGCGTGTATGTGTGTGTATGTGTGTGTGTGTGTGTGTGTGTGTGTGTTTACATGTATGTGTGTGTGTGTGTGTGTGTGTGTGTGTGTGTGTGTGTGTATGTGTGTGTGTGTGTGTGTGTGTCAGCCCGGCCCAGATTACAGTGAGATGTGTCATTAAGCCTAGAGTTGAGGAATGATCTACTGACTTTGACTGTGATATGTGGTTGTCCCACCTAGCTATCTTAAAGAGGAATGTACTGACTATGACTGGTCCACCTAGCCATCTTAAAGATGAATGTCCTGACTATGACTGGTCCACCTAGCTATCTGGAGATGAATGTACTGACTATGACTGGTCCACCTAGCTATCTGGAGATGAATGTCCTGACTATGACTGGTCCACCTAGCTATCTGGAGATGAATGTACTGACTATGACTGGTCCACCTAGCCATCTTAAAGATGAATGTCCTGACTATGACTGGTCCACCTAGCTATCTGGAGATGAATGTACTGACTATGACTGGTCCACCTAGCTATCTGGAGATGAATGTACTGACTATGACTGGTCCACCTAGCTATCTGGAGATGAATGTACTGACTATGACTGGTCCACCTAGCTATCTGGAGATTAATGTACTGGCTATGACTGGTCCACCTAGCTATCTGGAGATTAATGTACTGGCTATGACTGGTCCACCTAGCTATCTGGAGATTAATGTACTGACTATGACTGGTCCACCTAGCTATCTGGAGATGAATGTACTGACTATGACTGGTCCACCTAGCTATCTGAAGATGAATGTACTGACTATGACTGGTCCACCTAG
>NC_092159.1:67019550-67022050 GCF_045791955.1 Oncorhynchus clarkii lewisi | reverse complement strand
TGTTGTTAGCCCAGATAGCATGGACACTGACAGTTGTGAATGTGATGCAGCCGAAGAGCTACTGCCCCATTACCCGGGAAGGCACCAAGGTACTGCCCCATTACCCGGGAAGGCACCAAGGTACTGCCCCATTACCCGGGAAAGCACCGAACAACAGACAGAGACATTGGACCATTGAAGAGGTGCAAATATGATGAGAACTACACTGGGTTCACTTACACTATCATTTAAACGTTTGGGGTCACTTAAAAATGTCCTTGTTTTTCAAAGAAAAGCACATTTTTTTGTCCGTTGAAATAACATCAAATTGATCAGAAATACAGTGTCGACATTGTTATTGTTGTAAATGACTATTGTAGCTGGAAACAGCAGGTTTTTATGGAATATCTACATAGGCGTAAAGAGGCCCATTATCAGCAACCATCACTCCTGTGTTCCAATGGTACGTTGTGTCAGCTAATCCAAGTTTATCATTTTAAAAGGCTAATTGATCATTTTTTGCAATTTTGCAATTATATTAGCACATCTGAAAACTGTTGTCCTGATTAAAGAAGCAATAAAACTGTCCTTCTTTAGACTAGTTGAGTATCTGGAGCATCAGCATTTGTGGGTTCAATTATAGTCTCAGAATGTCCAGAAACAAAGAACTGTCTTCTGAAACTCATCAGTCCATTCTTGTTCTGAGAAATTAAGGCTATTCCATGCGAGAAATTGCCAAGAAACTGAAGATCTCATACAACACTGTGTACTACTCCCTTCACAGAACAGCGCAAACTGGCTCTAACCAGAATAGAAAGAGGAGTGGGAGGCCCCGGTGCACAACTGAGCAAGAGGACAAGTACATTAGAGTGTCTAGATTGAGAAACAGACGCCTCACAAGTCCTCAGCTGGCAGCTTCATTAACTGGTACCGGCAAAACACCAGCCTCAACGTCAACAGTGAAGAGGCAACTCTGGGATTCTGGCCCCATGTGGGTCGCCATCCCTGCCAAAACCAGGGCAATTCCTACAAGAAATACAATATACTTAATTCTACCACAAAAATAAAAAAATAATGATAACCTTAATCGTGCATAGAAAAAGGCAATCCACCAAGAAAAGGAAACAAGAAAGGAAACACAGGCGATCTAACTCCAGACAACACTCACACTCACTCATACAATTCCCAGCATGCACCAAACACTTCCAGCAGGCAGAGAGAGAATGATGTGTTGGAATGTGTGTCTTTGTGTCTTCCTTCTTGTTTTGGTGTGTGTTAATATCATTAAAAAAAAGAGAGAGAAAGAGACCACTTCTCACTACACGTGAATCACGTCCTCCGATCTTAAACCTGTGCCCTGGAACAAATACCCTCTGGGTGTCACGCTGACAACATTCCCCCATGCAACATCTCCATCAACATTTTGCGACGGCTACAGTGGAACCTAATTTCACGTGTGGCTAAAACAGGCCAATGGAATGGGGAGTGTGACAGTCCATTTAACCTGGTAGAGACATTCAACAACACCCGGGATTTCAGATCACACAGGGATTTCAGATCACACACACGCACAGGGCCGTAACCAGGGGTTTGAGTTTTAGTGAGGTCCGAAATGCTTTGAAAGTTGAAGCTCATTTACTGAATTTTCTATACAATTAAAAACTCTCTACAATTTGGAAAACAGCAAAAAACAAAAACAAAAACAAAACATGTAACATCAGCGACGAAATGAAAAACATCTGACATTTTTATAACTGTATTGTAATGTCGGCCTATAGGGAAGATAGATCCTGTGGAGATGTTCCTATTGAAACATACAGTGGTTGTATTGTAATGTCGGCCTATAGGGAAGATAGATCCTGTGGAGATGTTAATATTGAAACATACAGTGGTTGTATTGTAATGTCGGCCTATAGGGAAGATAGATCCTGTGGAGATGTTAATATTGAAACATACAGTGGTTGTATTGTAATGTCGGCCTATAGGGAAGATAGGTCCTGTGGAGATGTTCCCATTGAAACATACAGTGGTTGTATTGTAATGTCAGCCTATAGGGAAGATCAGTCCTATGGAGATGTTCCTATTGAAACATACAGTGGTTGTATTGTAATGTCGGCCTACAGGGAAGATAGATCCTTTGGAGATGTTCCTATTGAAACATACAGTGGTTGTATTGTAATGTCTACCTATAGGGAAGATAGGTCCTGTGGAGATGTTCCCATTGAAACATACAGTGGTTGTATTGTAATGTCAGCCTATAGGGAAGATCAGTCCTATGGAGATGTTCCTATTGAAACATACAGTGGTTGTATTGTAATGTCGGCCTACAGGGAAGATAGATCCTGTGGAGATGTTCCCATTGAAACATACAGTGGTTGTATTGTAATGTCAGCCTATAGGGAAGATCAGTCCTATGGAGATGTTCCTATTGAAACATACAGTGGTTGTATTGTAATGTCGGCCTATAGGGAAGATAGATCCTGTGGAGATGTTCCCATTGAAACATACAGTGGTTGTATTG
>NC_092159.1:66959550-67014550 GCF_045791955.1 Oncorhynchus clarkii lewisi | reverse complement strand
AATAGAAAGTTGATGGATGAGAGAGAGAGGAAATTCCCTGTCCCTCTCTTTTTTTCTGACACGCTCTTGTTCATTCTCTCTCTTTCTCTCTCTCTCTCTCTCTCTCTCTCTCTCTCTGTCATTTCTCTCTCTCTCTCTGTCATTTCTCTCTCTCTCTCTCTCTCTCTCTCTCTCTCTCTCTCTCGCTCTCTCTCTCTCTCTCTGTCTCTCTCTCTGTCTCTCTCTCTCTCTCTCTCTCTCTCTCTCTCTCTCTCTCTCTCTCTCTCTCTCTCTCTCTCTGTAATTTCTCTCTCTCTCACACACTCTTTGTCTCTTATTATCTCTCTCTCATTCTCTCCTCTCCCCCCTCTCTTTATTTTTCTCTAACCTGCTGTTCTACCCATCACATGAGTGGTATTCAGTGTCTGACTCTGCAATTCAGCCACCATTTCTCCCCAAATAACAATTTACTGATACAGTTGGATGTAAATGAATCAATCTTTCATGGCTATGCCGGTGAAGTTACTCTGAAGTGAGTGTGGGGAACTCATTGTGTCAAATCATTGCGGCTCTATATAACATTGTTTCTTTCCAAACCGAGGCTCAGACAGCGTTGAAACCTTCACCTCTTAAGGATCCGCCGACTTTAAAAAATAAATGCCTCCTAAAATGACAAACTCAAATCTAACTGCCTGTAGCTCAGGCCCTGAAGCAAGGATATGCATATTATTGATACCATTTGAAAGGAAACACTTTGAAGTTTGTGAAAATGTGAAATTAATGTAGGAGAATATAACACAATAGATCTGGTAAAAGATAATACAAAGAAAAAAACAACCGTTCTTTTGTATTTTTTTTCGTACCATCATCTTTGAAATGCAAGAGAAAGGCCATCATGTATTATTCCAGCCCAGGCGCAATTTAGATTTTGGCCACTAGATGGCAGCAGTGTATGTGCAACGTTTTAGACTGATCCAATGAACCATTGCCTTTCTGTTAAAAAAAAACTGCCCAAATATGCCTAATTTGTTTATTAATGACTAGTGCTGCCATGTCACTACGGGCCATCATACACAGTTCTGTTTAATTCCCAAATGGCACCCTGTTTCCTATGTAGAGCACAACAGTGGTGGCCAAACGTTTTGAGAATGACACAAATATTAATTTCCACAAGGTTTGCTGCTTCAGTGTCTTCAGATATTTTTTGTCAGATGTTACTATGGAATACTGACGTATAATTACAAGCATTACATCAGTGTCAAAGGCTTTTATTGACAATTACATGAAGTTGATGCCATGAGTCAATATTTGCAGTGTTGACCCGGAGGATGTGTTGGTACCGTTCTTTATTCATGGCTGTGTTCTTAGCCAAAATTGTGAGTGAGCCCACTCCCTTGGCTGAGAAGCAACCCCACACATGAATGGTCTCAGGATGCTTTACTGTTGGCATGACACAGGACTGATGGTAGCGCTCACCTTGTCTTCTCCGGACAAGCTTTTTTCCGGATGTCCCAAACAATCAGAAAGGGGATTCATCAGAGAAAATGACTTTACCCCAGTCCTCAGCAGTCCAATCCCTGTACCTTTTGCAGAATATCAGTCTGTCCCTGATGTTTTTCCTGGAGAGAAGTGGCTTCTTTGCTGCCCTTCTTGACACCAGGCCATCCTCCAAAAGTCTCACTGTGTGTGCAGATGCACTCACACCTGCCTGCTGCCATTCCTGAGCAAGCTCTGTACTGATGGTGCCCCGATTCTGCAGCTGAATCAACTTTAGGAGACGGTCCTGGCACTTGCTGGACTTTCTTGGGCGCCCTGAAGCCTTCACAACAATTGAACCGCTCTCCTTGAAGTTCTTGATGATCCGATAAATTGATTGATTGGTTGATTTAGGTGCAATCTTACTGGCAGCAATATCCTTGCCTGTGAAGCCCTTTTTGTGCAAAGCAATGATGACGGCACGTGTTTCCTTGCAGGTAACCATGGTTGACAGAGGAAGAACAATGATTCCAAGCACCACCCTCCTTTTGAAGCGTCCAGTCTGTTATTCGAACTCAATCTGCATGACAGAGTGCTCTCCAGCCTTGTCCTCGTCAACACTCACACCTGTATTAACGAGATAATTTTTTACTATTCAGTTAATTTGCATGGCAAAGAGGGACTTTGCAATTAATTGCAATTCATCTGATCACTCTTCATAACATTCTGGAGTATATGCAAATTACCATCATACAAACTGAGACAGAAGACTTTGTGAAAATGTATATTTGTTTCATTCTCGAAACTTTTGGCCACGACTGTACATTCTGATCAGGGCCAATAGGCACTATATAGGGAATAGGGCTCTGGTCTATAGTAGTACCAGTATATAGGGAATAGGGCTCTGGTCTATAGTAGTACCATTATATAGGGAATAGGGCTCTGGTCTATAGTAGTACCACTATATAGGGAATAGGGCTCTGGTCTATAGTAGTACCACTATATAGGGAATAGGGCTCTGGTCTATAGTAGTACCACTATATAGGGAATAGGGCTCTGGTCTATAGTAGTACCACTATATAGGGAATAGGGCTCTGGTCTATAGTAGTACCACTATATAGGGAATAGGTGTCACGTTCTGACCTCTATTTCCGTTCTTTTGTATTTATTTAGTATGGTCAGGGCGTGAGTTGGGTGGGCAGTCTATGTTTGTTTTTCTATGTTTTGGGTCAGTTCTATGTTTTCGGCCTAGTATGGTTCTCAATCAGAGGCAGGTGTCATTAGTTGTCTCTGATTGAGAATCATACTTAGGTAGCCTGGGTTTCACTGTTTGTTTGTGGGTGATTGTTCCTGTTTTTGTGTTTGCACCAGACAGGGCTGTTTTGAGTTCTCACGTTTCTTGTTTTTTTTCGTTAGTTTGTTCATGTATAGTTTCGTAAATAAAATACAATGAACAACCACCACGCTGCGCTTTGGTCCGCCTTTACTTCACAAGAGGAGAACCGTTACAGAATCACCCACCACAACAGGACCAAGCGGTGTGGTAATGGGCAAAGGAGAAAGCAGCAGCAGGAGCAGCGCGAGGAGGATTGGACATGGGAGGACGAATTAGACGGTAAAGGACCTTGGGCTCAGCCAGGAGAATATCGCTGCCCCAAGGAAGAACGGGAGGCGGCGAAAGCGGAGAGGCGCTGGTATGAGGAGGCAGCGCGGCGTCGTGGATGGAAGCCCGGGAGTCAGCCCCAAAAATTTCTTGGGGGGGGGCTAACAGGGAGTATGGCTACGCCAGGTAGGAGACCTGAGCCAACTTCCTGTGGTTACCGGGGGGCTAGAGAGACCGGGCAGGCACCGTGTTATGCTGTGGAGCGCACGGTGTCCCCAGTGCGGGTGCACAGCCCGGTGCGGTACATTCCAGCTCCGCGTATCGGCCGGGCTAGAGTGGGCATCGAGCCAAGTGCCATGAAGCCGGCTCTACGCATCTGGTCTCCAGTGCGTCTCCTTGGGCCGGCTTACATGGCACCAGCCTTGCGCACGGTGTCCCCGGTTCGCCTGCATAGCCCAGTGCGGGCTATTCCACCTCGCCGCACTGGCAGGGCGACCGGGACCATTCAACCGGGTAAGGTTGGGCAGGCTCGGTGCTCAAGAGCTCCAGTGCGCCTGCACGGCCCGGTCTATCCGTCACCACCTCCACACCCCAGCCCTCCGGTGGCAGCTCCCCGTACCAGGCTGTCTCTCCGGCCCATCCGTCCAGAGCCTTCCTCCTCTCCAGCGCTGCCGGAGTCTCCCGCCTCTCCGGCGCTACCAGAGCCTTCCTCTCCAGCGCTGCCGGAGTCTCCCGCCTGTCCGGCGCCTCTGCCGGAGCCTCCCGCCTGTCCGGCGCCTCTGCCGGAGCCTCCCGCCTGTCCGGCGCCTCTGCCGGAGCCTCCCGCCTGTCCGGCGCCTCTGCCGGAGCCTCCCGCCTGTCCGGCGCCTCTGCCGGAGCCTCCCGCCTGTCCGGCGCCTCTGCCGGAGCCTCCCGCCTGTCCGGCGCCTCTGCCGGAGCCTCCCGCCTGTCCGGCGCCTCTGCCGGAGCCTCCCGCCTGTCCGGCGCCTCTGCCGGAGCCTCCCGCCTGTCCGGCGCCTCTGCCGGAGCCTCCCGCCTGTCCGGCGTCTCTGCCAGCGCCGCCCGTCTGCCCAGCGCCGCCAGTGCCGCCCGTCTGCCAGGAGCCGCCAATGCCGCCCGTCTGCCAGGAGCCGCCAGTGCCGCCCGTCTGCCAGGGGCCGCCAGTGCCGCCCGTCAGCCAGGGGCCGCCAGTGCCGCCCGTCAGCCAGGGGCCGCCAGTGCCGCCAGTCAGCCAGGGGCCGCCAGTGCCGCCAGTCAGCCAGGGGCCGCCAGTGCCGCCAGTCAGCCAGGGGCCGCCAGTGCCGCCAGTCAGCCAGGGGCCGCCAGTGCCGCCAGTCAACCAGGGGCCGCCAGTCAGCCAGGGGCCGCCAGTGCCGCCAGTCAGCCAGGGGCCGCTAGAGCCCCTCCGCCCGGAGCAGCTGCCCCTCTGTCCCGAGCAGCTGCCCCTCTGTCCCGAGCAGCTGCCCCTCTGTCCCGAGCAGCTGTCCCTCTGTCCCGAGCAGCTGTCCCTCTGTCCCGAGCAGCTGTACCTCTGTCCCGAGCAGCTGTCCCTCTGTCCCGAGCAGCTGCTTCACCTCTGTCCCGAGCTGCCCCTCTGTCCCAAGCAGCCCCTCTGTCCAGTGGGGTCATTGAGAGGGGTGGGCATGGTGAGTAAGCCACGGAGGCGGACAATAAGGCGGACTGAGACAATGGTGAAGTGGGGTCCGCGTCCCGCGCCAGAGCCGCCACCGCGGACAGACGCCCACCCAGACCCTCCCCTATAGGTCAAGGTTTTGCGGCCGGAGTCCGCACCTTTGGGGGGGGGGTACTGTCACGTTCTGACCTCTATTTCCTTTGTTTTTGTATTTATTTAGTATGGTCAGGGCGTGAGTTGGGTGGGCAGTCTATGTTTGTTTTTCTATGTTTTGGGTCAGTTCTATGTTTTCGGCCTAGTATGGTTCTCAATCAGAGGCAGGTGTCATTAGTTGTCTCTGATTGAGAATCATACTTAGGTAGCCTGGGTTTCACTGTTTGTTTGTGGGTGATTGTTCCTGTTTTTGTGTTTGCACCAGACAGGGCTGTTTTGAGTTCTCACGTTTCTTGTTTTTTTTCGTTAGTTTGTTCATGTATAGTTTCGTAAATAAAATACAATGAACAACCACCACGCTGCGCTTTGGTCCGCCTTTACTTCACAAGAGGAGAACCGTTACAATAGGGCTCTGGTCTAAAGTAGTGCCCTATATAGGGAATAGGGTGTCATTTGAGATGCCGGCAGAACTGTGTCCCTCCAGGATGTAAATATGAGTAATTATTCATATTGGAAATATGGAAGGAAAGAAAAGTAATTAATTTAATGAATAAAAGTGTAATTTCAACCGTTTGAATTTTGAAAACAGAACAAATTATTAGATGTTGTTTTCATATGAATGCCGTTTCACTCTCATCAAAGGAAAGTCTGGAGAACCCTGTTAATGAATGAGGACTGGGAGAGTGTGTGTGTGTGTGTGTGTGTGTGCGTGTGTGCGTGTGTGTGTGTGTGTGTGTGTGTGTGTGTGTGTGTGTGTGTGCGTGCGTGCGTGCGTGCGTGCGTGCGTGTGTGAAGTCATGTGGGTGATTATGATTAGATATTAGATATTCATAGTTGACTGCTTGAAATAATAGTTATTATGTAAATGCGTCCGTTGGCTGTTTAATTAAACCCTGAAACATTGTAATAAACGATATTAAACGTAACAGAGCGGGAACACGTCAGAACGGGCCAATGAGATTCATGTAATATCAGAACGGGCCAATGAGATTCATGTAATATTTGTACCGAAGCCTGTAGGTTGAGAGTGGTGGAGGTGTGACTCTCTTGTCCATCAAAAATCATATAAATGCATATATCTTTATGTACATATTCTTTATCCCCTTACACTGTGTATAAGGTAGTAGTTTTTTAATTGTTAGCTAGATTACTCGTTGGTTATTACTGCATTGTCGGAACTAGAAGCACAAACATTTCGCTACACTCGCATTAACATCTGCTAACCATGTGTATGTGACAAATAAAATTTGATTTGATTTGATTTGATTTGTGTCTGTAGGTCTGTGTGGATCAGAGATCACCCAGAGTCTGTAGGTCTGTGTGGATCAGACATCACCTTGTGTCTGTTGGTCTGTGTGGATCAGAGATCACCCAGAGTCTGTAGGTCTGTGTGGATCAGACATCACCTTGTGTCTGTAGGTCTGTGTGGATCAGACATCACCTTGTGTCTGTAGGTCTGTGTGGATCAGACATCACCTTGTGTCTGTAGGTCTGTGTGGATCAGACATCACCTTGTGTCTGTAGGTCTGTGTGGATCAGAGATCACCCAGAGTCTGTAGGTCTGTGTGGATCAGAGATCACCCAGAGTCTGTAGGTCTGTGTGGATCAGACATCACCTTGTGTCTGTAGGTCTGTGTAGATCAGAGATCACCCAGAGCCTGTAGGTCTGTGTGGATCAGACATCACCTTATGTCTGTAGGCCTGTGTGGATCAGACATCCCACAGAGTCTGTAGGTCTGTGTGGATCAGAGATCACCCAGAGTCTGTAGGTCTGTGTGGATCAGAAATCACCTTGTGTCTATGGGTCTGTGTGGATCAGACATCACCTTGTGTCTGTAGGCCTGTGTGGATCAGAAATGTCAACGGATCGAGCACAATTTATTTTCAAAAAGCCATTTAATTTAATTCAGTTTGTGTCGTGATAAATTTGCTATTTGTGACCTGCGGAAGTGGGTGGACAACCTATACATTGTCTGTGTTGATGGAAATAGGGATCTTCTGACACCAGAGATGATGAAAACTATTATAAAGTGGTCCTGCTGTCTGGGATGAAGACAGAGAGAGGGAACGGGAGACCTGTGGGTACACACAGGTTGAATCAACATTATTGTCTCAATGTTATTTCAACATCATTTTGTCAACATGGTTATTTAGCCCAGATTTGAACCACAATTCAACATCAGACCAGGCTTTGGTGCCCACAATTCAACATCAGACCTTGTCCTTTTCGTTAATCAATGATTGAATCGAGATTATTTGACAACTATCAAGGCGATGTTGACACGATGTTGATTCGAGGTTGTTCTCTGACCCAGAGCTCTGAGAAAACAACTAGGAGGTGATTTGTGTTGTCTGTCTGGGATGTTAATGGGACAATCTGCAGTTCAAACAAGAACAAAGAGGTCACTCCGTCACTGTTTCAGTAAACAGCTGAGTGAACAGGTTGGAGAATGGTAACCGCTCTCAAATTCATAGACAAAGCTATAGATGCAAGTGTCACAGTATAGACTTCACGTCCGTCCCCTCTCCCCGACCTGGACACGAACCAGGGACGCTCTGCACACGTCAACAACAGTCACCCTCGAAGCATCGTTACCCATCGCTCCACAAAAGCCGCGGCCCTTGCAGAGCAAGGGGAACCACTACTTCAAGGTCTCAGAGCAAGTGACGTCACCGATTGAAACGCAATTTAGCACCCCCGCTAACTAAGCTAGCCGTTTCACATCGGTTAAACAAGGACTGACCATCCATTGAGATCGACATTATAATTGTAACCATGTATTGAGGCTATACGGTGTTTGTTTAAAATGACTTTAACAAGCTTATATTCTGGGTTCTGATGAGGTACGACAGTTGAACTAAGCTCACGAGGCATTTATACATTGTATTCTTCAAGAATCAATGGTTATATATAATGATTTTAAAAGTCCAGAAATGGATTAGGAATTGCAGATTGCACCTTTAAGGTTGTCTTTGACAAGAGGCCTTTCTGACAAGGAGCGCTAACTCAGTTCAGCGGAGAACAGATAACCCAGACAGAGGCCCCAAATGGCACCCTATTCCCTACACAGTGCACTACTTTAGACCAGAGCCCTATGGCACCCTATTCCCTACATAGTGCACTACTTTAGACCAGGGCCCTATGGAATAAATACACAGAGTAGCGAGCTCATTAAAGCAGATTAAAAACACATGGACTGATATTCCTTCTATCCCACTGTCTGTTGGTGGTTGGTGGTCAATAATACTGAGAGTAGTGGTTGGTGGTCTATAATACTGAGAGCAGTGGTTGGTGGTCTATAATACTGAGAGTAGTGGTTGGTGGTCTATAATACTGACATGGAGAGTAATGGTTGGTGGTCTATAATACTGAGAGTAGTGGTTGGTGGTCTATAATTCTGAGAGTAGTGGTTGGTGGTTTATAATACTGAGAGTAGTGGTTGGTGGTCTATAATACTGAGAGTAGTGGTTGGTGGTCTATAATACTGACATGGAGAGTAGTGGTTGGTGGTCTATAATACTGAGAGTAGTGGTTGGTGGTCTATAATACTGAGAGTAGTGGTTGGTGGTCTATAATACTGAGAGTAGTGGTTGGTGGTCTATAATACTGAGAGTAGTGGTTGGTGGTCTATAATACTGAGAGTAGTGGTTGGTGGTCTATAATGTTGAGAGTAGTGGTTGGTGGTCTATAATACTGAGAGTAGTGGTTGGTGGTCTATAATACAGAGAGTAGTGGTTGGTGGTCTATAATTCTGAGAGTAGTGGTTGGTGGTCTATAATACTGAGAGTAGTGGTTGGTGGTCTATAATACTGAGAGTAGTGGTTGGTGGTCTATAATACTGAGAGTAGTGGTTGGTGGTCTATAATTCTGACATGGAGAGTAGTGGTTGGTGGTCTATAATACTGAGAGTAGTGGTTGGTGGTCTATAATACTGACATGGCGAGTAGTGGTTGATGGTCTATAATACTGACATGGAGAGTAGTGGTTGGTGGTCTATAATACAGAGAGTAGTGGTTGGTGGTCTATAATACTGAGAGTAGTGGTTGGTGGTCTATAATACTGAGAGTAGTGGTTGGTGGTCTATAATACTGAGAGTAGTGGTTGGTGGTCTATAATACTGAGAATAGTGGTTGGTGGTCTATAATACTGAGAGTAGTGGTTGGTGGTCTATAATACTGAGAGTAGTGATTGGTGGTCTATAATACTGAGAGTAGTGGTTGGTGGTCTATAATACTGAGAGTAGTGGTTGGTGGTCTATAATCCTGAGAGTAGTGGTTGGGGGTCTATAATCCTGAGAGTAATGGTTGGTGGTCTATAATGTTGGCTAAAATATCCTGGTAGTGGGTAAAGTTCATGATGCCGTTGACCTTAACGAAGGCCCGAGGACCAGTGGATCCACAATAGTCTCATAACATCATAACAACTATAGTGTTCTATTCTGCTCAGGCATTCCCCCCTAGACGTTAAATCAAATCAAATCAAATCGAATCAAATGTATTTATATAGCCCTTCGTACATCAGCTGATATCTCAAAGTGCTGTACAGAAACCTAGCCTAAAACCCCAAACAGCAAGCAATGCAGGTGTAGAAGCACGGTGGCTAGGAAAAACTCCCTAGAAAGGCCAAAACCTAGGAAGAAACCTAGAGAGGAACCAGGCTATGTGGGGTGGCCAGTCCTCTTCTGGCTGTGCCGGGTGGAGATTATAACAAAACATGGTCAAGATGTTCAAATGTTCATAAATGACCAGCATGGTCGAATAATAATAAGGCAGAATAGTTGAAACTGGAGCAGCAGCACAGTCAGGTGGACTGGGGACAGCAAGGAGTCATCATGTCAGGTATTCCTGGGGCATGGTCCTAGGGCTCAGGTCCTCCGAGAGAGAGAAAGAAAGAGAGAATTAGAGAGAGCATATGTGGGATGGCCAGTCCTCTTCTGGCTGTGCCGGGTGGAGATTATAACAGAACATGGCCAAGATGTTCAAATGTTCATAAATGACCAGCATGGTCGAATAATAATAAGGCAGAACAGTTGAAACTGGAGCAGCAGCACAGCCAGGTGGACTGGGGACAGCAAGGAGTCATCATGTCAGGTAGTCCTGGGGCATGGTCCTAGGGCTCAGGTCCTCCGAGAGAGAGAAAGAGAGAAGGAGAGAATTAGAGAACGCACACTTAGATTCACACAGGACACCGAATAGGACAGGAGAAGTACTCCAGATATAACAAACTGACCCTAGCCCCCCGACACATAAACTACTGCAGCATAAATACTGGAGGCTGAGACAGGAGGGGTCAGGAGACACTGTGGCCCACTCCGAGGACACCCCCGGACAGGGCCAAACAGGAAGGATATAACCCCACCCACTTTGCCAAAGCACAGCCCCCACACCACTAGAGGGATATCTTCAACCACCAACTTACCATCCTGAGACAAGGCTGAGTATAGCCCACAAAGACCTCCGTCACGGCACAACCCAAGGGGGGGGGGGGGGGGGGGCGCCAACCCAGACAGGATGACCACATCAGTGACTCAAACCCCCCGCTGTTGTTCATTGCCACACTCTATTTCCATGCCATCTGACCAAAGCACCGGTTTCAATCCCCCCCCCCCCCCTCCCTCCCGAGTTGGGATGAGAGAGTACTGTAAACTGACCCTGGATCTGTACAGCTTGTACTCAGAGCCTCTGTCTGACCCACTCTCAGGAATCAAGATTCAAGTTTATTAGAAAACATCATTGCACGGTAATATGAAATGAAATGTCAAGTAGAGTATTACAAAATATAGATATTTTAAAAAATACATATATATATATATATATATATATAATATACTATATATATGCTGTATATACATCATAAAATTATCCACTCTCTGGGCAAAAACAACGCTCTGCCTCTTTCAGGCTGATTTGGGATCAGTCATTACAACCCAGTCTAATATTAATGATGGAGAGCAGACCATTACACTGACCCCGGATCATGGGTTAATGTGAATAGCTTTGCTTTACAGCACACACACATGCTTGCACACACAAGCACACAATGACACACACACACACACACACACCTAAATCACCTGATTGTCGAGGGCCTTGTTGACTCAAGGTGAAAGCTGTAATGTTGAGTTACTACCTTTTACTGTAGTCCTGACAGGTGTGTGTGTGTGTGTGTGTGTGTGTGTGTGTGTGTGTGTGTGTGTGTGTGTGTGTGTGTGTGTGTGTAATTCACAGTGGAGGTTATTCTGCTGACAAGAGTGAGATTCTCAAAATAGAACCCTATTCCCTACATACAGTAGTGCACTACTTTAGACCAAAGCCATATGGTACCCCATTCCCTACATAGTGCACTACTTTAGACCAGAGCCCTGTGGCACCCTATTCCCTACATAGTGCACTACTTTAGACCAGAGCCCTATGGTACCCTATTCCCTACATAGTGCACTACTTTAGACCAGAGCCCTATGGCACCCTATTCCCTACATAGTGCACTACTTTAGACCAGAACCCTATGGCAACCTATTCCCTGTATAGTGCACTACTTTTGACCAGAGCCCTTGGACTTGATGGATGTGTTGGACAATAACATCATTTTTAATGACTACCTTATCTCTGTACCCCACACATGCAATCATCTGTAAGGTCCCTCAGTTGAGCAGTGAATTCCAAACACAGATTCAACCACAAAGACCAGGGAGGTTTTCCAACGCATGGCAAAGAAAGGCACCTACAGTATTGGTAGATGGGTAAAAAAACAAAAAGCAGACATTGAATATCCCTTTGAACATGGTGAAGTTATGACTCATACTTTGGATGGCGTATCGATACAACCAGTAGCGACAAAGAAACAGGTGTCCTTTTTAACTCAGTTGCCGGAGAGGAAGGAAACTGCTCAGGGATTTCAACATGAGGCCAATGGTGACTTTAAAACAGTTACTGAGTTTAATGGCTGTGACAGAAGAAAACTGAGGATGGATCAACTACATTGTAGTTACTCCACAATACTAACCTAAATGACAGAGTTTAATGGCTGTGACAGGAGGAAACTGAGGATGGATCAACAACATTGTAGTTACTCCACAACGTTAACCTAAATGACAGAGTGAAAAGAAGGAAGCCTATACAGAATAAAAAATAGTCCAAAACATGCATCCTGTTTGCAACGCGACCCTAAAGTAATACTGCTAAAAATGTGGCAAAGCAATTCACTTTTTGTCCTGAATACAAAGTGTTATGTTTGGGGCAAATTCTATACAACACCTCACTGAGTACCACTCTCCATATTTTCAAGCTTAGTGGAGGCTGCGTCAAGTTATGTGTATTGTCATGACGTGGCCCTCTTTGGGTATAGTGAGCACCATCCCCCTCTCTCTCTCACCACCTCTCTCTTCCCCCTACACCCCGGCTCTGTTATCGCAGGTCGTAAATCCCTGGAGGAGACTCTCTCCCTCATGCAGTATAGAGAGAAGGTTTCACAGGAGAATAAAGGAACCTCTTCTCCATCATAGAACTTGAGAACTGTTTTGGAGAACTTGAGAACTGTTTTGGAGAATGTGTACACGGTCGGGGGGAGAATCCAGCTACGACCGGTCCATTTCGTTTAATGTTTGTGAAACTCATGAGAGACAATACAGCCACATTACCAGAGATCTGTATATACAAGAGTCTCAAATCAAATTAAATCAAATGTATTTATATAGCCCTTCGTACATCAGCTGATATCTCAATGTGCTGTACAGAAACCCAGCCTAAAACCCCAAACAGCAAGCAATGCAGGTGTAGAAGCCTCAAGTGTGAGGCTTGCATCTAATTGTTGTATAAAATGAATGCGTAAAGATTAAACTATTTGTGAAATTATGTAATGTGATTTTAAACTGTTTTAACCTGTTACGGCTGGGGATTCCGCTAGCGGAACGTTTCGACAACATCCAGTGAATTGGCAGAGCGTGAAATTCAAAAAACAATTATATGAAATCATTTACTTTCATACATTCATAAGTGCAATACACCAAATTAAAGCTTAACATCTTGTGAATCTAGCCACCGTGTCAGATTTCAAAAAGGCTTTATGGCGAAAGCAAACCATGCTATTATCTGAGGACAGCACCCCATCATACAAACACATGACAATCATATTTCAACCCGCCAGGCACAACACAAAACTCAGAAACAACGATATAATTCATGCCTTAACTTTGAAGATCTTCTTCTGCTGGCACTCTAATATGTCCCATAAACATCATAAATGGTCCTTTTGTTTGATAAATTCCGTCGTTATATCTCCAAAATGTCCATTTATTTGGCGCGTTTGATTTAAAAAAACAGCGGTTCCAACATGATAACAACAACACAAAATATCAAATAAGTTACCTGTAATCTTGATCCAAACATTTCAAACAACTTTCCTAATACAACTTTAGGTATTTTCTTCTGTAAATAATCGATACAATTTAAGACGGGATAAACTGTGTTCAATACAGGACGAAAACAAAGTGGAGCGAGTTTTCAGGTCGTGCGCCCCAACCACAACAGTACACTAGACTCCACCCTCGTTCTGAACAGCCCTACTTCTTGACATCCAATGGAAGCGATAGAAACTGCAAGCAAGTGCCTTAGAAATCTAGATCCACATAGAAAACTTATTGAAAACAATGTCACCTAAAAAAAAAAAACATCCTGGATGGTTTGTCCTCTGGGTTTCACCTGCCAAATACGTTCTGTTATACTCACAGATATAATTTTAACAGTTTTAGAAACGTGTTTTCTATCCAAATCTACCAATTACATGCATATTATATGCAATTATATGCATATTATATGCATATCCTATCCACACACTTTTCATCCGGACGTGAAAATACCGCCCCCTAGCCTTAACAAGTTTTAATGAAGGAAACTCCAATTCCCTTTGGAGTTTAACTAAGTCATAAGCCATGAGCACAGACATTGATCTGGCCCTTTCCTACTGTTCAGTATATAACGATCACAGAGGGAGTTAAGGTTTGTGTAGAGACCAGGCATACCTCTACCATCGAGGGAGCTAAGGTTGTAATGGTTGCTGAATCTTTTAACCATACCACGTGGTTAAACACTGAGACTATCAATCCGACAGAATAAGAGCTACTCTTCGATGCTAATTACTAGTCTGCAGCTAGAATCGATGTACCCGTGAATGCGAGGCCCGACAACCGCCGAATCATCTCTTCTATGAGAACATTTCTGAATGGGACTCTGAAGTATCCATTCTAACCACGGAAGAGAGAGAGAGGGTGGACGAACATTCCAACAGAAAGACGGGCGATCCCAACAGAGATCACGACGACACACTGACCGTAAATTTATATATTGATTCCCGAATGAGTGAGCGTTCATCTACAAAGGAATAGCATTTCATTGAATATAATTATCAAGTGTGTAGTGACTCATTTGCGTAATTCCTGCCTTTCTCAGTCGACCCCCACTTCCCCTTTGTCCACCAAGCCGCGATACCGGTTTCCCCCACTAGGGAACATCCCCTACCATTTCCTTGTAACCATATCTACTTTGTTGTTTGTTGATGTATTTCTGTGATTATTTAGTTAGTTAATAAATAAATAATTGAGTCAATTGATGTATGGATGATTCATAGTGAAGTCTGGGTTCGTGCAGATAACCAACCATTTAGACGTTTGGAGTGAGACTAACGTGAGGTAAAGAATAATTCATTAATTAGAAGACAAATTGATCAGATATTAAAATATCTGAAAGTTATATTAGGAAAAATATAACTTTGTAATCTGAATATTTTCCTTGGTGCCCTGACCTTCTAGTTAATTACATTTACATGATTAGTCTAATCATAATAATAATTACACAGAATTGATTTGATAAAATAACAGTCTTCATTTTAATGATGCCAAAGACACGACAGTATGCTTGTAATCATTAAGGACTGGGGAGTTTTTCAGGATAAAAAAATAAACAGAATGGAGCTAAGTAATGAGAAAATCCTAGAGGAAAACCTGGGAGATGAATTCGCCTATCGGCAGGACAATAACCTAAAACACAAGGCCAAATCTACACTGGAGTTGTTTACCAATAAGACAGTGAATGTTACAGATGAGTTACAGTTTTGACTTAAATCTTCTTGAAAATCTATGGCAAGACTTCAAAATAGCTGTTTGGCAAAGATCAACAACTAACTTGACTCCACAGAGCTTGGAAAATAATAATGTGCAAATATTGTATAATCCAGGTGTGTAAAGCTCTTAGAGACTCACCCAGAAGGACTCACAGCTCTTAGAGACTCACCCAGAAGGACTCACAGCTCTTAGAGACTCACCCAGAAGGACTCACAGCTCTTAGAGACTCACCCAGAAGGACTCACAGCTCTTAGAGACTCACCCAGAAGGACTCCCAGCTCTTAGAGACTCACCCAGAAGGACTCACAGCTCTTAGAGACTCACCCAGAAGGACTCACAGCTCTTGGAGACTCACCCAGAAGGACTCACAGCTCTTAGAGACTCACCCAGAAGGACTCACAGCTCTTAGAGACTCACCCAGAAGGACTCACAGCTCTTAGAGACTCACCCAGAAGGACTCACCCAGAAAGACTCACAGCTCTTAGAAACTAACCCAGAAGGACTCACAGCTCTTAGAGACTCACCCAGAAGGACTCACAGCTCTTAGAGACTCACCCAGAAGGACTCCCAGCTCTTAGAGACTCACCCAGAAGGACTCACAGCTCTTAGAGACTCACCCAGAAGGACTCCCAGCTCTTAGAGACTCACCCAGAAGGACTCACAGCTCTTAGAGACTAACCCAGAAGCACTCACAGCTCTTAGAGACTCACCCAGAAGGACTCACAGCTCTAAGAGACTCACCCAGAAGGACTCACAGCTCTTAGAGACTCACCCAGAAGGACTCACAGCTCTTAGAGACTCACCCAGAAGGACTCACAGCTCTTAGAGACTCACCCAGAAAGACTCACAGCTCTTAGAGACTCACCCAGAAGGACTCACAGCTCTTAGAGACTCACCCAGAAGGACTCACAGCTCTTAGAGACTCACCCAGAAGGACTCACAGCTCTTAGAGACTCACCCAGAAGGACTCACAGCTCTTAGAGACTCACCCAGAAGGACTCACAGCTCTTAGAGACTCACCCAGAAGGACTCACAGCTCTTAGAGACTCACCCAGAAGGACTCACCCAGAAAGACTCACAGCTCTTAGAAACTAACCCAGAAGGACTCACAGCTCTTAGAGACTCACCCAGAAGGACTCACAGCTCTTAGAGACTCACCCAGAAGGACTCCCAGCTCTTAGAGACTCACCCAGAAGGACTCACAGCTCTTAGAGACTCACCCAGAAGGACTCCCAGCTCTTAGAGACTCACCCAGAAGGACTCACAGCTCTTAGAGACTAATCCAGAAGCACTCACAGCTCTTAGAGACTCACCCAGAAGGACTCACAGCTCTAAGAGACTCACCCAGAAGGAGTCACAGCTCTTAGAGACTCACCCAGAAGGACTCACAGCTCTTAGAGACTCACCCAGAAGGACTCACAGCTCTTAGAGACTCACCCAGAAGGACTCACAGCTCTTAGAGACTCACCCAGAAGGACTCGCAGCTCTTAGAGACTAACCCAGAAGCACTCACAGCTCTTAGAGACTCACCCAGAAGGACTCACAGCTCTTAGAGACTCACCCAGAAGGACTCACAGCTCTTAGAAACTAACCCAGAAGGACTCACAGCTCTTAGAGACTAACCCAGAAGGACTCACAGCTCTTAGAGACTCACCCAGAAGGACTCACAGCTCTTAGAGACTAACCCAGAAGGACTCACAGCTCTTAGAGACTAACCCAGAAGGACTCACAGCTCTTAGAGCCTCACCCAGAAGGACTCACAGCTCTTAGAGACTAACCCAGAAGCACTCACAGCTCTTAGAGACTCACCCAGAAAGACTCACAGCTCTTAGAGACTCACCCAGAAGGACTCACAGCTCTTAGAGACTAACCCAGAAGCACTCACAGCTCTTAGAGACTCACCCAGAAGGACTCACAGCTCTTAGAGACTAACCCAGAAGCACTCACAGCTCTTAGAGACTCACCCAGAAAGACTCACAGCTCTTAGAGACTCACCCAGAAGGACTCACAGCTCTTAGACTCACCCAGAAGGACTCACAGCTCTTAGAGACTAACCCAGAAGGACTCACAGCTCTTAGAGACTAACCCAGAAGGACTCACAGCTCTTAGAGACTAACCCAGGAGGACTCACAGCTGTAATCACTGCCAAAGGTGAGTCTAACATCTATTGACTCAGAGTTGTGAATGCACATATATATATTTCTGTATTTAATTTTCAACACATTTGCTAAAATATTTTTTTTAAACAACAACACTTTGTCATTATAGGGTATTGTGTTGATGAGTGAATTGAGGCTCTAACACAACAAAGTGTGGAATAAATCAATGGGTATTCTACAGGGACGGTATTTCTCATATCTTTCCATCCCCAGGATAAACGTAAAGTGGCCCTCAAAGCCCTACATAAAGTAAGTAGTCTATTTGCATCCCAAAGAGCACACTATTCCCTGTACAGGATTTGGGATAAGGCCCTGTGATAGTCTAGTGTCCTGTTCAGGGAATAAGGCCCTGTGATAGTCTAGTGTCCTGTTCAGGGGATAAGGCCCTGTGATAGTCTAGTGTCCTGTCCAGGGGATAAGGCCCTGTGATAGTCTAGTGTCCTGTTCAGAGGATAAGGCCCTGTGATAGTCTAGTGTCCTGTTCAGGGGATAAGGCCCTGTGATAGTCTAGTGTCCTGTCCAGGGGATAAGGCCCTGTGATAGTCTAGTGTCCTGTTCAGGGGATAAGGCCCTGTGATAGTCTAGTGTCCTGTTCAGGGGATAAGGCCCTGTGATAAGGCCATGTGATAGTCTAGTGTCCTGTTCAGGGGATAAGGTGCTGTGGTAATCTAGTGTCCTGTCCAGGGGATAAGGCCCTGTGATAGTCTAGTGTCCTGTTCAGGGGATAAGGCCCTGTGGTAATCTAGTGTCCTGTCCAGGGGATAAGGCCCTGTGATAGTCTAGTGTCCTGTCCAGGAGATAAGGCCCTGTGATAGTATACTGTCCTGTCCAGGGGATAAGGCCCTGTGATAGTCTAGTGTCCTGTCCAGGGAATAAGGCCCTGTGGTAGTCTAGCGTCCTGTTCAGGGGATAAGGCCCTGTGATAGTCTAGTGTCCTGTCCAGGGGATAAGGCCCTGTGATAGTCTAGTGTCCTGTTCAGGAGATAAGGCCCTGTGATAGTCTAATGTCTTGTTCAGGGGATAAGGCCCTGTGATAGTCTAGTGTCCTGTTCAGGGGATAAGGCCCTGGGGTAGTCTAGCGTCCTATTCAGGGGATAAGGCCCTGTGATAGTCTAGTGTCCTGTCCAGGGGATAAGGCCCTGTGATAGTCTAGTGTCCTGTTCAGGAGATAAGGCCCTGTGATAGTCTAGTGTCCTGTTCAGGGGATAAGGCCCTGTGATAGTCTAGTGTCCTGTCCAGGGGATAAGGCCCTGTGATAGTCTAGTGTCCTGTTCAGAGGATAAGGCCCTGTGATAGTCTAGTGTCCTGTTCAGGGGATAAGGCCCTGTGATAGTCTAGTGTCCTGTCCAGGGGATAAGGCCCTGTGATAGTCTAGTGTCCTGTTCAGGGGATAAGGCCCTGTGATAGTCTAGTGTCCTGTTCAGGGGATAAGGCCCTGTGATAAGGCCATGTGATAGTCTAGTGTCCTGTTCAGGGGATAAGGTGCTGTGGTAATCTAGTGTCCTGTCCAGGGGATAAGGCCCTGTGATAGTCTAGTGTCCTGTTCAGGGGATAAGGCCCTGTGGTAATCTAGTGCCCTGTCCAGGGGATAAGGCCCTGTGATAGTCTAGTGTCCTGTCCAGGAGATATGGCCCTGTGATAGTCTAGTGTCCTGTCCAGGAGATAAGGCCCTGTGATAGTATACTGTCCTGTCCAGGGGATAAGGCCCTGTGATAGTCTAGTGTCCTGTCCAGGGAATAAGGCCCTGTGGTAGTCTAGCGTCCTGTTCAGGGGATAAGGCCCTGTAATAGTCTAGTGTCCTGTCCAGGGGATAAGGCCCTGTGATAGTCTAGTGTCCTGTTCAGGAGATAAGGCCCTGTGATAGTCTAATGTCTTGTTCAGGGGATAAGGCCCTGTGATAGTCTAGTGTCCTGTTCATGGGATATGGCCCTGGGGTAGTCTAGCGTCCTGTCCAGGGGATAAGGCCCTGTGGTAGTCTAGCGTCCTGTCCAGGGGATAAGGCCCTGTGATAGTCTAATGTCTTGTTCAGGGGATAAGGCCCTGTGATAGTCTAATGTCTTGTTCAGGGGATAAGGCCCTGTGATAGTCTAGTGTCCTGTTCAGGGGATAAGGCCCTGTGATAGTCTAGTGTCCTGTTCAGGGGATAAGGCCCTGGGGTAGTCTAGCGTCCTGTCCAGGGGATAAGGCCCTGTGGTAGTCTAGCGTCCTGTCCAGGGGATAAGGCCCTGTGGTAGTCTAGCGTCCTGTCCAGGAAATAAGGCCCTGCGATAGTCTAATGTCTTGTTCAGGGGATAAGGCCCTGTGATAGTCTAGTGTCCTGTCCAGGGGATAAGGCCCTGTGGTAGTCTAGCGTCCTGTTCAGGGGATAAGGCCCTGTGGTAGTCTAGTGTCCTGTTCATGGGATAAGGTCCTGCGATAGTCTAATGTCTTGTTCAGGGGATAAGGCCCTGTGATAGTCTAGGGTTAAGGTTAAGAATTAAGGGTTAGAGTTTTGGATTAAGGGTTTGATTAAGGGTTTTGGTTAAGGGGTTGGTGAAGGGTTTTGCTTAAGGTTAGTGTTCAAGTGAGGGTCAGATGTAGGTTTTGGCTAGTTGAGCTATAAATATGGATTGCTGGTGGGAAAAGTCCCCTTCGTCTCTCAATGTGCGTCCTCATAATCTACTTTTGACCAGAGTTAGTCCCTCAGTCCCAACTGCCTCATTGATGAACAACAGACCAGAGTTAGTCCCTCAGTCCCAACTGCCTCATTGATGAACAACAGACCAGAGTTAGTCCCTCAGTCCCAACTGCCTCGTTGATGAACAACAGACCAGAGTTAGTCCCTCAGTCCCAACTGCCTCATTGATGAACAACAGACCAGGAACAGGAACTCCTCTATACTGTTGATCTGATATTCTATAAGAGGAACAACAACTCCTCTATACTGTTGATCTGATATTCTATAAGAGGAACAGCAACTCCTCTATACTGTTGATCTGATATTCTATAAGAGGAACAGCAACTCCTCTATACTGTTGATCTGATATTCTATAAGAGGAACAGCAACACCTCTATACTGTTGATCTGATATTCTATAAGAGGAACAGGAACAACAACTCCTCTATACTGTTGATCTGATATTATATAAGAGGAACAGGAACAGCAACTCCTCTATACTGTTGATCTGATATTCTATAAGAGGAGCAGCAACTCGTCTATACTGTTGATCTGATATTCTATAAGAGGAGCAGCAACTCCTCTATACTGTTGATCTGATATTCTATAAGAGGAACAGCAACACCTCTATACTGTTGATCTGATATTCTATAAGAGGAACAGGAACAGCAACTCCTCTATACTGTTGATTTGATATTCTATAAGAGGAACAGGAACAGCAACTCCTCTATACTGTTGATCTGATATTCCATAAGAGGAACAACAACTCCTCTATACTGTTGATCTGATATTCTATAAGAGGAACAGCAACTCCTCTATACTGTTGATCTGATATTCTATAAGAGGAACAGGAACAGCAACTCCTCTATACTGTTGATCTGATATTCTATAAGAGGAACAGCAACTCTTCTATACTGTTGATCTGATGTTCTATAAGAGGAACAGCAACTCTTCTATACTGTTGATCTGATATTCTATAAGAGGAACAGGAACAACAACATAACTGAGGTGCCGGTACTAAGGTCAAGCACTGATACCGGCACTACCACGCCTGATTTAACGAACCAACCAATCAGCATCAAGACCCTGGTTATTTTATTGAGCCTGTGTTTTATCAGGGAGTCACGCTGAGGGTCTCTTTTACCTCGGTCTCAACCTGAATTACAGACATGACAGAAGTCAGAAAAACAGGCTCATAAAAAATAAAAAACACATTGATCCGTAATAAGGTCCTCTATCAGCTTTCTGATTGGCCGAGGGGCACCTAAACAACATTTAAATTAGCTGTAAAGTGTGTTGATGCTTTGCTGAAACAAAATCCTTCCCTGCACAGACTGTACTAGTATTTCTAGAGGCCTTGTTAGGGAGGATGGAGACATTGAATTGATACAAAAAACAACATATTTATTTACCTTCATAAATGTATACAGAAAAATTTCGTTTTATTTGTAGGTTATTAAATTCCATTATAAGAACACTTAAACATGCTTAGTTCTAGCTCTCTCTCTCGCTGTCTCTCTCTCGCTGTCTCTTACTCGCTGTCTCTCTCTCTCGCTTGTATTTGTAGGTTATTAAATTCAATTCACCATTATAAGATCACTTAAACATGCTTAGTTCTAGCTCTCTCTCTCTCTCTCTCTCTCTCTCGCTGTCTCTCTCTCGCTGTCTCTCTCTCTCGCTTGTATTTGTAGGTTATTAAATTAAATTCACCATTATAAGACCACTTAAACATGCTTAGTTCTCTCTCTCTCTCTCTCTCTCTCTCTCTCGCTCTCGCTCTCGCTCTCTCTCGCTCTCGCTCTCGCTCTCTCTCTCGCTCTCGCTCTCACTCTCTCTCTCTCGCTGTCTCTCTCTCTCTCGCTGTCTCTCTCTCTCTCGCTGTCTCTCTCTCGCTCTCTCGCTCTCTCTCTCTTGCTCTCTCTCTCTCTCGCTGTCTCTCTCTCACTCACTCGATCTCGCTTGCTTTCACTCGCTCACTGCCTTTCCCTGCATTCTGGTGAGTTCAGAATAAAACTTTTTTTTATCTCACTATCACACCAAGTTTTGTCCAATAAGGCCTGAGGAGGTTGATGGTATATGGCCAATATACCACAACCCCTGAGGTGGCTTATTGCTATTACAAACTGGTTACCAATGTAATTAGAGCAGTAAAAATACATGTTTTGTCATACGGTCTGATATACCACGGCTGTCAGCCAATCAGCATTCAGTGCTTGAAACACCCATTCTAGAATCTCGTTTTTAGAATTGAGAATGAAACCCCAGAATGTCAGAGCAGAGGGCTAAGTTACACATAATAAAGGGGTAGAATATGGCTGTAGGAATAGGGTTGGATGTGGTTAGGGTTAGGGTTAGGGGTATGGTTAGGGTTAGGGTTAGGGTTGTGGCTGCAGGAATAGGGTTGGATGTGGTTAGGGTTAGGGTTAGGGGTATGGTTAGGGTTAGGGTTAGGGTTAGGGTTGTGGCTGCAGAAATAGGGTTGGATGTGGTTTGGGTTGAACTGGGTAGTAGACATGAAGCTAAGGTTTAGGGTTAGGGTTAGGGGTATGGTTAGGGGTATGGTTAGGGTTGAGGCTAGGGTTAGGTTTGTGGTTGAGGGTAAGGGTTAGGCTTGAGGCTAGGGTTAGGTTTGTGGTTGAGGGTAAGGGTTAGGCTTGAGGCTAGGGTTAGGGTTGTGGTTGTGGTTCAGGCTAGGGTTAGGTTTGAGGCTAGGGTTAGGGTTGAGGCTAGGGTTAGGGTTGAGGCTAGGGTTCGGCTTGAGGCTAGGGTTAGGGTTGAGGCTAGGGTTAGGGTTGTGGTTGTGGTTCAGGCTAGGGTTGGGGTTGTGGTTCAGGCTAGGGTTGGGGTTGTGGTTCAGGCTAGGGTTGGGGTTATGGTTGAGGGTTAGGGTTAGGGTTGTGGTTCAGGCTAGGGTTAGGGTTATGGTTGAGGGTTAGGGTTAGGGTTGGGGTTATGGTTGTGGTTCAGGCTAGGGTTAGGGTTATGGTTGAGGGTTAGGGTTAGGGTTGTGGTTCAGGCTAGGGTTAGGGTTATGGTTGAGGGTTAGGGTTAGGGTTAGGGTTATGGTTGTGGTTAGGGTTAGGGTTGTGGTTCAGGCTAGGGTTATGGTTGTGGTTCAGGTTAGGGTTAGGGTTGTGGTTGTGGTTCAGGCTAGGGTTAGGGTTGTGGCTGCAGAAATAGGGTTGGATGTGGTTTGGGTTGAACTGGGTAGTAGACATGAAGCTAAGGTTTAGGGTTAGGGTTAGGGGTATGGTTAGGGGTATGGTTAGGGTTGAGGCTAGGGTTAGGTTTGTGGTTGAGGGTAAGGGTTAGGCTTGAGGCTAGGGTTAGGTTTGTGGTTGAGGGTAAGGGTTAGGGTTGAGGCTAGGGTTAGGGTTGTGGTTGTGGTTCAGGCTAGGTTTAGTGATGTGGTGGAGGCTAGGGTTAGGTTTGTGGTTCAGGGTAAGGGTTAGGCTTGAGGCTAGGGTTAGGGTTGTGGTTGTGGTTCAGGCTAGGGTTAGGGTTGAGGCTAGGGTTAGGGTTGAGGCTAGGGTTAGGGTTGAGGCTAGGGTTAGGCTTGAGGCTAGGGTTAGGGTTGAGGCTAGGGTTAGGGTTGTGGTTGTGGTTCAGGCTAGGGTTGGGGTTGTGGTTCAGGCTAGGGTTGGGGTTGTGGTTCAGGCTAGGGTTGGGGTTATAGTTGAGGGTTAGGGTTAGGGTTGTGGTTCAGGCTAGGGTTAGGGTTATGGTTGAGGGTTAGGGTTAGGGTTGGGGTTATGGTTGTGGTTCAGGCTAGGGTTAGGGTTATGGTTGAGGGTTAGGGTTAGGGTTAGGGTTGTGGTTCAGGCTAGGGTTAGGGTTATGGTTGAGGGTTAGGGTTAGGGTTATGGTTGTGGTTCAGGCTAGGGTTAGGGTTGTGGTGGAGGCTAGGGTTAGGGTTGTGGTTCAGGCTAGGGTTAGGGTTGTGGTGGAGGCTAGGGTTAGGGTTATGGTTCAGGCTAGGGTTAGGGTTGTGGTGGAGGCTAGGGTTAGGGTTGTGGTTGTGGTTCAGGTTAGGGTTAGGGTTGTGGTTGAGGTTAGGGTTAGGGTTGTGGTTCAGGCTAGGGTTATGGTTGTGGTTCAGGCTAGGGTTAGGGTTGTGGTTGTGGTTCAGGTTAGGGTTAGGGTTGTGGTTGTGGTTCAGGCTAGGGTTATGGTTGCGGTTCAGGCTAGGTTTAGTGATGTGGTGGAGGCTAGGGTTAGGGTTGTGGTTCAGGCTAGGGTTATGGTTGTGGTTCAGGTTAGGGTTAGGGTTGTGGTTGTGGTTCAGGCTAGGGTTAGGGTTGTGGTTGAGGTTAGGGTTAGGGTTGTGGTTCAGGCTAGGGTTATGGTTGTGGTTCAGGCTAGGGTTAGGTTTGTGGTGGAGGCTAGGGTTAGGGTTATGGTTCAGGCTAGGGTTAGGGTTATGGTTCAGGCTAGGGTTAGGGTTGTGGTGGAGGCTAGGGTTAGGGTTGTGGTTGTGGTTCAGGTTAGGGTTAGGGTTGTGGTTCAGGCTAGGGTTAGGCTTGTGGTTCAGGCTAGGGTTAGGGTTAGGGTTGAGGCTAAGGTTAGGGTTGTGGTTCAGGCTAGGGTTAGGGTTGTGGTTGTGGTTCAGGCTAGGGTTAGGGTTGTGGTTGAGGCTAGGGTTAGGGTTGTGGTGGAGGCTAGGGTTAGGGTTGTGGTTCAGGCTAGGATTATGGTTGTGGTTGTGGTTCAGGCTAGGGTTAGGGTTAGGGTTATGGTTGCGGTTCAGGCTAGGGTTAGGGTTGTGGTTCAGGCTAGGGTTAGGGTTGTGGTTCAGGCTAGGGTTAGGGTTATGGTTGTGGTTCAGGCTAGGGTTATGGTTGTGGTTCAGGCTAGGGTTAGGGTTGTGGTTGTGGTTCAGGCTGGAGTTAGGGTTGTGGTTCAGGCTAGGGTTAGGGTTGTGGTTCAGGCTAGGGTTAGGGTTGTGGTTCAGGCTAGGGTTATGGTTTTGGTTCAGGCTAGGGTTAGGGTTATGGTTGCGGCTAGGGTTAGGGTTGTGGTTCAGGCTAGGGTTAGGGTTGTGGTTGTGGTTCAGGCTAGGGTTAGGGTTGTGGTTCAGGCTAGGGTTAGGGTTGTGGTTGTGGTTCAGGCTAGGGTTAGGGTTGTGGTTGTGGTTCAGGCTAGGGTTAGGGTTAGGGTTGTGGTTCAGGCTAGGGTTGGGGTTGTGGTTCAGGCTAGGGTTAGGGTTATGGTTGTGGTTCAGGCTAGGGTTAGGGTTGTGGTTCAGGCTAGGGTTAGGGTTAGGGTTAGGGTTAGGGTTAGGTTTTTTTTAAATTTATTTCACCTTTATTTAACCAGTTAGGCAAGTTGAGAACAAGTTCTCATTTACAATTGCGACCTGGCCAAGATAAAGCAAAGCAGTTCGACACATACAACGACACAGAGTTACACATGGAGTAAAACAAACATACAGTCAATAATACAGTATAAACAAGTCTATATACGATGTGAGCAAATGAGGTGAGATAAGGGAGGTAAAGGCAAAAAGGGCCTTGGTGGCAAAGTAAATACAATATAGCAAGTAAAACACTGGAATGGGAGATTTGCAATGGGAGAAAGTGCAAAGTAGAAATAAAAATAATGGGGTGCAAAGGAGCAAAATAAATAAATAAATTAAATACAGTAGGGAAAGAGGTAGTTGTTTGGGCTAAATTATAGGTGGGCTATGTACAGGTGCAGTAATCTGTGAGCTGCTCTGACAGTTGGTGCTTAAAGCTAGTGAGGGAGATAAGTGTTTCCAGTTTCAGAGATTTTTGTAGTTCGTTCCAGTCATTGGCAGCAGAGAACTGGAAGGAGAGGCGGCCAAAGAAAGAATTGGTTTTGGGGGTGACTAGAGAGATAATCCTGCTGGAGCGTGTGCTACAGGTGGGAGATGCAATGGTGACCAGCGAGCTGAGATAAGTGGGGACTTTACCTAGCAGGGTCTTGTAGATGACATGGAGCCAGTGGGTTTGGCGACGAGTATGAAGCGAGGGCCAGCCAACGAGAGCGTACAGGTCGCAATGGTGGGTAGTATATGGGGCTTTGGTGACAAAACGGATTGCACTGTGATAGACTGCACCCAATTTGTTGAGTAGGGTATTGGAGGCTATTTTGTAAATTACATCGCCAAAGTCGAGGATTGGTAGGATGGTCAGTTTTACAAGGGTATGTTTGGCAGCATGAGTGAAGGATGCTTTGTTGCGAAATAGGAAGCCAATTCTAGATTTAACTTTGGATTGGAGATGTTTGATATGGGTCTGGAAGGAGAGTTTACAGTCTAACCAGACACCTAAGTATTTGTAGTTGTCCACATATTCTAAGTCAGAGCCGTCCAGAGTAGTAATGTTGGACAGGCGGGTAGGTACAGGTAGCGATCGGTTGAAGAGCATGCATTTAGTTTTACTTGTATTTAAGAGCAATTGGAGGCCACGGAAGGAGAGTTGTATGGCATTGAAGCTTGCCTGGAGGGTTGTTAACACAGTGTCCAAAGAAGGGCCAGAAGTATACAGAATGGTGTCGTCTGCGTAGAGGTGGATCAGAGACTCACCAGCAGCAAGAGCGACCTCATTGATGTATACAGAGAAGAGAGTCGGTCCAAGAATTGAACCCTGTGGCACCCCCATAGAGACTGCCAGAGGTCCGGACAGCAGACCCTCCGATTTGACACACTGAACTCTATCAGAGAAGTAGTTGGTGAACCAGGCGAGGCAATCATTTGAGAAACCAAGGCTGTCTAGTCTGCCGATGAGGATGTGGTGATTGACAGAGTCGAAAGCCTTGGCCAGATCAATGAATACGGCTGCACAGTAATGTTTCTTATCGATGGCGGTTAAGATATCATTTAGGACCTTGAGCGTGGCTGAGGTGCACCCATGACCAGCTCTGAAACCAGATTGCATAGCAGAGAAGGTATGGTGAGATTCGAAATGGTCGGTAATCTGTTTGTTGACTTGGCTTTCGAAGACCTTAGAAAGGCATGGTAGGATAGATATAGGTCTGTAACAGTTTGGGTCAAGAGTGTCACCCACTTTGAAGAGGGGGATGACCGCAGCTGCTTTCCAATCTTTGGGAATCTCAGACGACACGAAAGAGAGGTTGAACAGGCTAGTAATAGGGGTGGCAACAATTTCGGCAGATAATTTTAGAAAGAAAGGGTCCAGATTGTCTAGCCCGGCTGATTTGTAGGGGTCCAGATTTTGCAGCTCATTCAGAACATCAGTTACATTAGAACCTGTAATGGTTAGACTTTTCCATGCAAAAGGGACATCAGTCATTTTCATTTCTTCAATAAAAGTTGTGTATAACAGTTTATAAGGCACATAGTCATAATCATAAGGAAGACTTTTGAAAGTTTAGTAAGAGCATTTCATTTCTTTTGCTTTTCTCCGCAGGGTCTAGAAGAATTTGATCAAGTACTCAGGATATGCCTGGTTGTCATGGAAAATGACAAACATAGATGGTCCTGATGGGTTGTCTGTCACGCTGTTGTAGAGTTCAACAGTCGTGGTGCTTTTAGCTGGAGGAACTGTCATCCCATGTCGTCCTGCTGTGAAATCGCCAGTCAGAACTCGACATAGGTACATATACTTCTGCCCCTGGCGATCCGGTCTTGAGTATGTGCTTCTGGCAGAGTAGCTGGCACCAACAGCAAAGTAGGTGCCGTTTCCAAATGCTGTACCTAGAAAAATGATACATTGCTTAGGTTTTAGACTATTGCAGAGACAGGACTGAGTAAATGAGAAGCACAAGCTAAGTTTTAAATGAAGAGCAATAGAATTGTACATATAACTTTTACCAATAAGCCATAGGAGTTGGCAAGACAGGATGAACAGATCTGGGACCTTGTCCATGGAACATACATATCTGTCTCACCATTTTTCCCAGCAAAGCTCCGATTGAAGCCATGGTTGTTGATGTGATTGATGGTTGTGTGGCATGTTCCATGGAAGAGCCTCTTCTCATTCTTCTGGTGACCGTTCCTGAGCTCCATGTCGTGTTTCTTGATCTGGAGACTCCTCCACAGGGTTGGGTTCTGGATCCTCTCAATCTGAAATAAATTGAGGGAAAATCACTTTATACGAGCCAATAATAGACTCTAAAATGTATCCTGAATACCTTCTATACATCTTAGATTATTATTGTGGGCTGAAAAAGATCCACTCACCCTCACTCCCTCTGCTAGTACACTCACCCTCACCTCACCTAGCTGACCCGTAGATGAGCTGAGGGGCCTCTTCATTACTTCTAAGTGCTTAACTAAATACTAACTGTCACGACTTCCTCCGAAGTTGTCCCCTCTCCTTGTTCGGCGGTCGACGTCGCCGGCTTCCTAGTCACCACCGATCCATGTTTCATTCGTTTTATTTTGTCTGTATTACACACACCTGGTTTTCAATCCCCATATCACGTTCCTTATTTAACCCTCTGGCATACATGTCTGTTCTGTCCGTGATTGTTGGTGACTTTAGTGGTTGTTGTATGTGCTAGTGTGTATGTATGTTCCTAGTTGTAATTTTTGCTTGACTTTTCGAGTAAACTCTGTTGTGTTGATCTAAACCTGTGTCCTGCGCCTGACTCCGCTACATCTCTGCACCTAATCGCTGACACTAACACACAAAGTCTCTAATAAACAAACCATTTAATATGGCTGATCTCAAATTAAATCAAATTCCAATCAAAATATAAAGTCATGTTTTACATCTTCGTACATCAGCTGATATCTCAAAGTGCTGTACAGAAACCCAGCCTAAAATCCCAAACAGCAAGCAATGCAGGTGTAGAAGCACAGTAGCTAGGAAAAACTCCCTAGAAAGGCCAGAACCTAGTCAGGAAGGCTAGAGACCAACAGATGAGTCACCCTGAACAAATCAACCCATTACTCACACAGCAATGCAGATAACATCCACAACATCCGAAGACATAAAAGTAACTACAATGGAAAACAGGTAGCCTACCTGTATAACTTTGTTGTGGCAGGTGTCTCGGAACAGCTTTAAAACTTCATTGTGCTCTGGGCTTCCTGGCTGGATGAGGCAGGACAGGCAGGACGTGTTGGCTGGCATGGCATCCCAATGCCGGGGGAGACTCTCAATAGGTTGAGCTAGAGCAAACACAGTTATTACTAAGTTTGGTGAACAGTTAGCATTTTCCATAAGAAAACCATGTCACACTTAGCCATCATGCTAACACTAACTGGGCTCGCATAGTTGTATACAGGATACGATAGTGCCACGAGAAAGAAGAACAGTCTTAGCCAAACATCTGCCCGTGTCATAGTTGTTTCCACGGCTCTAAAAATGTTACCTTCCTCTCAATAAATGGTATCCATGAACAGAATACAAAGGTTAAGAAAATGCAAATAGACTTCCGGCTAATAGTGTTGAACTTGAACTCAGCTTATCCCCTGTTAACTAAGGTTAAAATAACAAATTAACTCTGTATGGATTAAACCAACCTGTACCTGCTAACTTGTCGATTTGTCTGCTTTTGGGGCTGTTTCCACTTGTGTTGTTAGCAGTCCTGTCAGGCAGGGTGAACGTGTACATTTTCCTCCGGGCAGAGACCTCCACGCGGGGCTGCTTCCTCTCCAGCGCCTGCTGCAGATGGAAGTTATGGATGGGGTGGAATCTCTGGGACTGTCCCCCTGGCCGCTGCTGCCAATCCACCGTGTTGCTAGGCGCTGTAATGTTCCTGTTGAAGGACTTTTTGTCCCTGGCCTTCATCAGCATCTCCTGGATTCTCATGTCATGGATGCGGTGGCGGTGGGATTCGGACTGGTAGACAGCGTCGTGTGGGATGCTGCTGCTCTCTGGTTCCTTTAGGTTCAGGTCCTTGATCCAACGATCCACTTTGGAAGAAACGTGGAAGACAGCCGGATCCACTTCCAGGCCCTCGATGACAATGTCCTCATTCTTTTGTGGCTTTTTAGCTTTACCCCAGTTGAACAATGCTGTGAGAATAAAAGGGAAAGTGGGGATACCTAGTCAGTTGTACAACTGAATGCCTTCAACTGAAATGTGTCTTTCACATTTAACCCAAACCCTCTGAATCAGAGAGGTGCAGGGAGCTGCCTTACTCAACATCCACATCACCCAGGGAACAGTGGGTTAACTGCCTTGCTCAGAACAACAGATTTTGACCTTGTCAGGTCAGGGATTTGATCCAGCAACCTTTAGGTTACTCGCCCAATACTCTAACCACTAGGCTAACATATGGGTACACAACACACTGTTTTAATGAAGTAACAGGGTATTCTATGGAATGTCATGTAGAACGTCATGTAGAACTTCATGTAGAACGTCATGTGGAACGTCAAGTGGAACGTCAAGTGGAACGTCAAGTGGAACGTCATGTGGAACGTCATGTGGAACGTCAAGTGGAACGTCATGTCAAGTAGAATGTCTTACCGTGAGGTTTTACGTATGTAGGCTTATTGCAGGTGATCAGATATTCAGGTAGAGCCTGGTGACCATTGAAGACGACCCAGGTGTCTCCGCCTCCTTTCACACTGTCATAAAAGGTGAGTGGGTCTCTGGCAAAGGGAGGTGGCACGATGAGACCTGGACAGCCAACAATTGACTTGCCAGTCAGCACCTGTGCCTCAATGAAGTACAGGTACTCCTGGTCAGCTGAGCCCTTCCACAGCCTCTCTGCTCCATGCACACTGCTGCTGAAGTAGATCCCCTCTCCCAGATTTTGCTCTGTGGACGTAAACACATGAATGGTGGACTCCATGGCAACATAAAACCATTTTGTGACGGTTGTTGTGTTATTCTAGCTAGACACCAGGAATAGGTTATGTGCTTCGACTGAGAAAGGACTAGGGAAAGTGGCCGCCCTGCATATTCTGATTGCGGTAGACCCACGGATAGAGTACATGTCGGCTAGTGTAACTATTTATTACACCTCCTGTTAACATTCTGTCATTTAAAAAACATGTTTTCCAATCTCAAGGCGGTAAATAATGATCAAATACTAAAGTGCCTCTAAAGGTAACATGGTGGAGGTTTTCAACTTAAATCAGACGTAAATTGTCCCTTTGTGTCATGTGGAATGGAAGCTTGTTGTGTGCAACAGGGAGGGTCAATTGAGTGTAAGCTTCACAAAAAACAACGCCTAGCCTTATCTATCTATGGGGAAAAGGTGTGATTGTGTTATGCTCGACTTGCACATTTTTCCACCACAAATCACCAAAAGTAATAGAACCAGCTCACCTGCTTTCACACTATGATTGACAGTTTTTTTTAAACCTTTGTTTAACTAGGCATCTTAAGAACAAATTCTTTATACAATGACGGCCTACACCGGCCATACTCAGACGACGCTGGGCCAATTGCGCGCTGCCCTATGGGACTCCCAATCACATCCAGTAATGATACAGCCTGGAATCAAACCATGGTGTCTGTAGTGATATCGCCTCTAGCACTGAGATGCGGTGCTTTAGACCACTGCACCACTCGAGAGCCTGAACCAGGGTCTGTAGTGATATAGCCTCTAGCACTGAGATGAGGTGCTTTAGACCGCTGCACCAGTCGAGAACCTGAACCAGGGTCTGTAGTGATATCGCCTCTAGCACTGAGATGCGGTGCTTTAGACAGCTGAACCAGGGTCTGTAGTGATATAGCCTCTAGCACTGAGATGAGGTGCCTTAGACCGCTGAACCAGGGTCTGTAGTGATATAGCCTCTAGCACTGAGATGAGGTGCCTTAGACCGCTGAACCAGGGTCTGTAGTGATATAGCCTCTAGCACTGAGATGAGGTGCCTTAGACCGCTGAACCAGGGTCTGTAGTGATGTAGCCTCTAGCACTGAGATGCGGTGCTTTAGACAGCTGCACCACTCGGGAGCCTGATGTTCAATGTTTATTTTGAAAAAAAGGAAGGAATAGGAATAGTTTCACCATATTAAAACGAGAGTTCTGTTCACGTAACAGGGGTTGACCTTAAGATGAGGGACACTTGTAAATGAATCACTAATCACGTTAAATTAAATTAAAATCTTCAGAAAATGACTGTCAAAGCAAGAACATACAGTAACTAGGCTTTTACAAAGAGGGTGGGACCATGAACAAATGTTGGGGTTAAAATGTGTTAAAATCTTCCTAAACGTGGTGTAAACTCCATCTGAATCTCTCTAACCGTCTGGTGGTGTAAACTCCATCTGAATCTCTCTAACCGTCTGGTGGTGTAAACTCTGAATCTCTCTAACCGTCAGGTGGTATAAACTCCATCTGAATCTCTCTAACCGTCTGGTGGTGTAAACTCTGAATCTCTCTAACCGTCAGGTGGTGTAAACTCGGAATCTCTCTAACCGTCAGGTGGTGTAAACTCCATCTGAATATCTCTTACCGTCAGGTGGTGTAAACTCCATCTGAATCTCTCTTACCGTCAGGTGGTGTAAACTCCATCTGAATCTCTCTTACCGTCAGGTGGTGTAAACTCCATCTGAAAGCCCACTCTGCTGAGCAGGTCACAGAATTGCACAGGCAAGCGCTGGTACATTCGCTGAGAAGGGGTAGACACCTGCAACTGCCTCTTCCTAAGGTCAAAGACCTGCTTCAGAGCTTTGTTCTCCACCTTCTCAACCTGTAACGCATCAGCCATGGACATATTTGATGAATTATCAGGCAGAGAATACCACAGATTGCAACTTCAATGTTATCCATCGTTTCCTGTGACACTCACCCTGACAATTTGAAGTCCGGCAAAATGTTGCTGTCTCTCTTTATAGTCAGAACTGTTGTCATCTACTGGCTTCCTTGGGGAACTGATGGGAGATTTCAGGCCCATTAAACTCAACTCTTCCTTTGCAAAATCCTCTTGGACTTTGCAGCACAGGGCTTCCACCTCTAACACAGCAGCTTTGAACCCTCTAGAAGCCCCCTGGATGGTCAATCCAAAGCGGCCATCTTTAAAGTTCTCCTCGATGGAAACTTCCCTCTTGGTCTGAAGGGAAAGAAGCTCTTCAAACTCCCGCTGGCCAAAGTGCTGGATGAAATTGTTGTGAATGGTGATTACATTCTTCGAGGCAGGGTACAAAGCATCCAAATACCAGCGTCTGGCCTCCCTCAATGTCTCATGATAGGCCCCACAGAGCTCAATAAACGGTGGAACACTTTTCCTTGCATCTCTGGAGTCGGAATGGACAGTTTCGTGCTTAAATACTTAAAGATGAGACAAAGAAGAAGAATACTGTGAGACATACTGTAGGAAATACTGTAGGAAATACTGTGGAAAATACTGTAAGAAAGACTGAGATATAATGTAGGAAATACTAGGAAAGACTGAGATATAATGTAGGAAATACTGTAGGAAAGACTGAGATATAATGTAGGAAATACTGTAGGAAATACTGTAGGAAATACTGTAGGAAATACTGTAGGAAATACTGTGATATATCCTGTAGGAAATACTGTGAGATATACTGTAGGAAATACTGTAAGAAATACTGTGAGATATACTGATGGAAATACCGTAAGAAAGACTGTGAGATATCATGTAGGAAATACTGTGAGATATACTGTAAGAAATACTGTGAGATATACTGTAAGAAATACTGTGAGATATACTGTAGGAAATACTGTAAGAAATACTGTAAGAAATACTGTGAGATAAACTGATGGAAATACTGTAAGAAATACTGAGATATACCATAGGAAATACTGTAGGAAATACTGTGAGATATACTGATGGAAATACTGTAAGAAATACTGAGATATACCATAGGAAATACTGTAGGAAATACTGTGAGATATACTGTGGGAAATACTGTGAGATACACTGTAGGAAATACTGTGAGATATACTGTAGGAAATACTGTGAGATACACTGTAGGAAATACTGTGAGATATACTGTAGGAAATACTGTGAGATATGCTGTAGGAAATACTGTGAGATATACTGTAGGAAATACTGTGAGATATATGGCAAGTGTTCTGATAAAACACCAACGATAATAAGAGTTCCTCTTCATCTACTTCTTTTGACCAGGATCTCACCTTGAGAGGAGGCAGAACTACACACTGTTGGAAGAACTAAGAACTAGATCCAAAATGGCCCCCGGAAGAAATGGCAGCAGTTTTACGGGCGCCCAACCAATTGTGCTATTACATGTTTTTTTTCGCGTTGTTTGTAACTTATTTCGTACATAATGTTTCTGCAACCGTATCTTACGGCAAAAAAATAGCTTCTGGATATCAGGACAGCGATCACTCACCTCTGATTAGACAAAGAGCTTCTGGATATCAGGACAGAGATCACTCACCTCGGATTAGACAAAGAGCTTCTAGATATCAGAACAGCGATCACTCACCTCGGATTAGACAAAGAGCTTCTGGATATCAGGACAGCGATCACTCACCTCGGATTAGACAAAGAGCTTCTAGATATCAGGACAGCAATCACTCACCTCGGATTAGACAAAGAGCTTCTGGATATCAGGACAGCGATCACTCACCTCGGATTAGACAAAGAGTTTCTGGATATCAGGACAGAGATCGCTCACCTCGGATTAGACAAAGAGCTTCTGGATATCAGGACAGCGATCACTACCTCGGATTAGACAAAGAGCTTCTGGATATCAGGACAGCGATCCCTCACCTCGGATTAGACAAAGAGCTTCTGGATATCAGGACAGCGATCACTCACCTCGGATTAGACTAAGAGTTTCTGGATATCAGGACAGCGATCACTCACCTCGGATTAGACTAAGAGCTTCTGGATATCAGATCACTCAGCTCGGATTAGACTAAGAGCTTCTGGATATCAGGACAGCGATCACTCACCTCGGATTAGACTAAGAGCTTCTGGATATCAGATCACTCACCTCGGATTAGACTAAGAGCTTCTGGATATCAGGACAGCGATCACTCACCTCGGATTAGACAAAGAGCTTCTGGATATCAGGACAGAGATCACTCACCTCGGATTAGACAAAGAGCTTCTGGATATCAGGACAGCGATCCCTCACCTCGGATTAGACTAAGAGCTTCTGGATATCAGGACAGAGATCACTCACCTCGGATTAGACAAAGAGCTTCTGGATATCAGGACAGCGATCATTCACCTCGGATTAGACTAAGAGCTTCTGGATATCAGATCACTCACCTCGGATTAGACTAAGAGCTTCTGGATATCAGGACAGCGATCACTCACCTCGGATTAGACAAAGAGCTTCTAGATATCAGGACAGCAATCACTCACCTCGGACTAGACTAAGAGCTTCTGGATATCAGATCACTCACCTCGGATTAGACTAAGAGCTTCTGGATATCAGGACAGCAATCACTCACCTCGGATTAGACTAAGAGCTTCTGGATATCAGGACAGCGATCACTCACCTCGGATTAGACAAAGAGCTTCTGGATATCAGGACAGAGATCACTCACCTCGGATTAGACAAAGAGCTTCTGGATATCAGGACAGCGATCCCTCACCTCGGATTAGACTAAGAGCTTCTGGATATCAGGACAGAGATCACTCACCTCGGATTAGACAAAGAGCTTCTGGATATCAGGACAGCGATCATTCACCTCGGATTAGACTAAGAGCTTCTGGATATCAGATCACTCACCTCGGATTAGACTAAGAGCTTCTGGATATCAGGACAGCGATCACTCACCTCGGATTAGACAAAGAGCTTCTAGATATCAGGACAGCAATCACTCACCTCGGTCTAGACTAAGAGCTTCTGGATATCAGGACAGCGATCACTCACCTCGGATTAGACTAAGAGCTTCTGGATATCAGATCACTCACCTCGGATTACACTAAGAGCTTCTGGATATCAGGACAGCGATCACTCACCTTGGATTAGACTAAGAGCTTCTGGATATCAGGACAGCGATCACTCACCTCGGATTAGACAAAGAGCTTCTGGATATCAGGACAGAGATCACTCACCTCGGATTAGACAAAGAGCTTCTGGATATCAGGACAGCGATCACTACCTCGGATTAGACAAAGAGCTTTTGGATATCAGGACAGCGATCACTACCTCGGATTAGACAAAGAGCTTCTGGATATCAGGACAGAGATCACTCACCTCGGATTAGACAAAGAGTTTCTGGATATCAGGACAGCGATCACTCACCTCGGATTAGACAAAGAGCTTCTGGATATCAGGACAGCGATCCCTCACCTCGGATTAGACTAAGAGCTTCTGGATATCAGGACAGAGATCACTCACCTCGGATTAGACAAAGAGCTTCTGGATATCAGGACAGCGATCATTCACCTCGGATTAGACTAAGAGCTTCTGGATATCAGGACAGCGATCACTCACCTCGGATTAGACAAAGAGCTTCTGGATATCAGGACAGAGATCACTCACCTCGGATTAGACAAAGAGCTTCTGGATATCAGGACAGCGATCACTACCTCGGATTAGACAAAGAGCTTCTGGATATCAGGACAGAGATCACTCACCTCGGATTAGACAAAGAGCTTCTGGATATCAGGACAGCGATCATTCACCTCGGATTAGACTAAGAGCTTCTGGATATCAGATCACTCACCTCGGATTAGACTAAGAGCTTCTGGATATCAGGACAGCGATCACTCACCTCGGATTAGACAAAGAGCTTCTAGATATCAGGACAGCAATCACTCACCTCGGACTAGACTAAGAGCTTCTGGATATCAGGACAGAGATCACTCACCTCGGATTAGACAAAGAGCTTCTGGATATCAGGACAGCGATCATTCACCTCGGATTAGACTAAGAGCTTCTGGATATCAGATCACTCACCTCGGATTAGACTAAGAGCTTCTGGATATCAGGACAGCGATCACTCACCTCGGATTAGACAAAGAGCTTCTAGATATCAGGACAGCAATCACTCACCTCGGACTAGACTAAGAGCTTCTGGATATCAGGACAGCGATCACTCACCTCGGATTAGACTAAGAGCTTCTGGATATCAGATCACTCACCTCGGATTACACTAAGAGCTTCTGGATATCAGGACAGCGATCACTCACCTCGGATTAGACAAAGAGCTTCTGGATATCAGGACAGCGATCACTCACCTCGGATTAGACAAAGAGCTTCTGGATATCAGGACAGCGATCACTCACCTCGGATTAGACAAAGAGCTTCTGGATATCAGGACAGCGATCACTCACCTCGGATTAGACAAAGAGCTTCTGGATATCAGGACAGCGATCACTCACCTCGGATTAGACAAAGAGCTTCTGGATATCAGGACAGCGATCACTCACCTCGGATTAGACAAAGAGCTTCTGGATATCAGGACAGCGATCACTCACCTCGGATTAGACAAAGAGCTTCTGGATATCAGGACAGCGATCACTCACCTCGGATTAGACAAAGAGCTTCTGGATATCAGGACAGCGATCACTCACCTCGGATTAGACAAAGAGCTTCTGGATATCAGGACAGCGATCACTCACCTCGGATTAGACAAAGAGCTTCTGGATATCAGGACAGCGATCACTCACCTCGGATTAGACAAAGAGCTTCTGGATATCAGGACAGCGATCACTCACCTCGGAATAGACAAAGATTTTCTCAACAAGCAGGACGTTCTCCGAACACTCTACAAGGCCAACATCCCAGTTATTTGCAAGAAGAAGAGACGCAGGTACAGAGGCCACAGGGCGGGAGGCCTCGTACGGACCCGCAGAAGGCGAGTGGGAAAGCTGCCGTTACTGTCAATATTACTTGCCAACGTGCAATCATTGGACAATAACTAGACGAGGTACGATCACGAATATCCTACCAACCGGACATCAAAAACTGTAATATCTTGTGTTTCACGGAATCGTGGCTGAATGATGACATGGATATTCAGCTAGCGGGATATACACTGCAGCGGCAAGATAGAACAGCACACTGAGGACGAGGGGGGCGGTCTGTGAATATTTGTAAACAACAGCTGGTGCACGAAATCTAAGGAAGTCCCTAGATTTTGCTATGTAAGGAAATAAGCAAGCAGGAAACCCAGAGGCAGCGCTCCTAGTGGCCGGAGACTTTAATGCCGGGAAACTTAAATCAGTTTTACCTCATTTATATCAACATGTTAAATGTGCAACCAGAGAAAATAAAATCTAGATCACCTTTACTCCACACACAGAGATGCGTACAAAGCTCTCCCTCGCCCTCCATTTGGTAAATCCGACCACAACTCTATCCTGATTCCTGCTCAAAAGCAAAAATTAAAGCAGGAAGCACCAATGACTCTGTCTATAAAACGTGGTCAGATGAAGCAGATGCTAAACTACAGGTCTGTTTTGCTATCACAGACTGGGACATGTTTCGGGATTCTTCCGATGACATTGAGGAATACACCACATCAGTTGCTGGCTTTATCAATAAGTGCATCGAGGACGTCGTCCCCACAGTGACTGTACGTACATACCCCAACCAGAAGCCATGATTTACAGGCAACATTCGCACTGAGCTAAAGGGTAGAGCTATCGCTTTCAAGGTGCGGGACTCTAAGCCCGAAGCTTTTACGAAATCCTGCTATGTCCTGCGACGAATCATCAAACAGGAAAAGCGTCAATACAGGGCTAAGATTGAACCATACTACACCGGCTCCGAAGCTTGTCTTATGTGGCAGGGCCTGCAAACTATTACAGGCTACAAAGGGAAGCACAGCCGCAAGCTGCCCAGTGATTCGAGCCTACCAGACGAGCTAAATCACTTCTATGCTCACTTCGATGCAAGCAACACTGAGGCATGCATGAGAGCATCAGCTGTTCAGGACAACTGTGTGATCACGCTCTTTGTAGCTGACGTGAGTAAGACCTTTAAACAGGTCAACATTCACAAGGCTGCGGGGCCAGACGGATTACCAGGACGTGCTGACTAACTGGCAGGTTTCTTCACTGACATTTTCAACATGTCCCTGACTGAGTCTGTAATACCAACATATTTCAAGCAGACCACCATTGTCCCTGTGCCCAAGAACACAAAGGCAACCTGCCTAAATGACTACATACCCGTAGCACTCACGTGCTACGGCTCACATCAACACCATTATCCCAGAAACCCTAGACCCACTCCAATTTGCATACCGCCCAAACAGATCCACAGATGATGCAATCTCTATTGCACTCCACACTATCCTTTCCCACCTGGACAAAAGGAACACCTATTTGAGAATGCTATTCATTGACTACAGTTCAGCGTTCAACACCCTAGTGCCCACAAAGCTCATCACTCAGCTAAGGATCCTGGGACTAAACACCTCCCTCTGTAACTGAATCCTGGACTTCCTGATGAGCCGCCCCCAGGTGGTAAGGGTAGGTAGCAACACATCTGCCACACTGATCCTCAACACTGGAGCTCCCCAGGGGTGCGTGCTCAGTCCCCTCCTATACTCCCTGTTCACCCATGGCCAGGCACAACTCCAACACCATCATGAAGTTTGCAGACGACACAACAGCGGTAGGCCTGGTCACGACAACAACGAGACAGCCAATAGGGAGGAGGTCAGAGACCTGGCCGGGTGGTGCCAGAATAACAACCTATCCCTCATCAGGAAACTAAAAAGATTTGGCTTGAGTCCTCAGATCCTCAAAAGGATCTACAGCTGCAACATCGAGAGCATCCTAATTGGTTGTATGATACGGTAATTGCTCGGCCTCCGACCGCAAGGCACTACAGAGGGTAGTGCGTATGGCCCAGTACATCACTGGGGCCAAGCTACCTGCCATCCAGGACCTCTACACCAGGCGGTCCAAAAGATTGTATAAGACCCCAGCTACCTCAGTCATAGACTGTTCTCTCTACTACCGCATGGCAAGCGGTACCGGAGTGCCAAGTCTAGGACAAAAAGGCTTCTCGACAGTTTTTAACCCCAAGCCATAAGACTCCTGAACAGGTAACCAAATGGTTACCCGGACTATTTGCATTGTGTGCCCCCCCCAACCCCTCTTTTACACTGCTGCTACTCTCTATTTATCATATATGCATAGTCACTTTAACCATATCTACATGTACATACTACCTCAATCAGCCTGATTAACCGGTGCCTGTATGTAGCAACGCTACTGTTATTTTTCACTGTCTTTTTACTGTTGAGGTCCTTTGACAGCTGGGTAGAAAACCTTTCCTCACCTGGCTTCTTGAACTTCATTGCACCGGCATCAACACCATGGAGCACAGCAGTACATCCAAACTTGCTATGTAGGACATATGTCAGAGCTGGTCCGCATCGATCCAGGATGCTCAACATCTCCTCCTCCAGAGGGATACTCTCTGACCTGGCCATTGCTCTCACAGAACAGGGAATATTGATCTGAGGAATGAGGAGAACAATTAAGATCAATAAAAGATGGAAGCCGAGCCACTGTCCGCCCCCACCTACGTTGTTATTGTTTTTGATTTTGTTGATCAAGTGGAGGTGAGGAGCGTCATGGTAACGTGGTGAAACAAAAACACTGCACACTCTGCTGTTCTATAATGTCCCGTGATGCAATGACGTCTGAGGGAAAAATCAGTGTCGGTTGTTTGAAGTAAGTTCGGTAGTGTATGTTGTAATACCACAAATGAACATGGCAGTTTCACCATTAAGTTTTCCACCTTTAAGGCATACATTATACAAATCAAATTTTATCAACATAATATAGTTTGCTCGTAACTACTGACATGTACAGTGCCTTCAGAAAGTATTCACACCCCTTGACGTTTTCCACATTTTGTTGTGTTACAGTTTAAAAATTTGGTTGCAGTTCGTATGGCTCCACTAGATGTCAACAGTCTTTAGAAATTGGTTGATGTTTTTCCTTTGAGAAATGAAGAAGTAGCCCTGTTATTTTCATGTGTCACTCTAATGTTTTGGTGCGCGCTTCACTTCACCGCTATTGAAAACACTTTCTTTATTTTTTTATTTAACTAGGCAAGTCAGTTAAGAACAAATTCTTATTTTCAATAATGGCCTACTGGGGAACAGTGGGTTAACTACCTGTTCAGGGGCAAAACGACAGATTTGTACCTTGTCAGCTCGGGGATTTGAACTTGCAACCTTTCAGTTAATAGTCCAACACTCAAACCACTAGGCTACCCTGCCACCCAGTTTATCCCGTCTTAAATTTGATCGATTATTTATGGTTTAAAATATCTAAAGTTGGATTAGGAAAGTTGATTGAAATGTTTGGATCAAGATTACAGGTAACTTATTAAATATTTTGTAGTCATGTTGGGCGAGCTGGAACCGGTGTTTTTCTGAATCAAACGCGGCCAAATGAATGGACATTTTGGCGATATATAACGACGGAATTAATTGAACAAAAGGACCATTTGTGATGTTTATGGGACATATTAGAGTGCCAACAGAAGAAAATCTTCAAAGGTAAAGCATGAATTATATCGTTATTTCTGAGTTTTGTGTCGCGCCCGGGGGGTTTAAATATGATTGTCATGTGTTTGTTTGATGGGGTGCTGTCCTCAGATAATAGCATGGTTTGCTTTCGCCATAAAGCCTTTTTGAAATCTGACACGGTGGCTAGATTCACAAGATGTTAAGCTTTAATTTGATGTATTGCACTTATGAATGTATGAAAGTAAATGATTTCATATAATTGTTTTTTGAATTTCACGCTCTGCCAATTCACTGGATGTTGTCGAAACTAATAATAAATAATAATAAAAAACTAAATAATTGAACTGACTTGCCTAGTTCAATTAAAGGCAAACTTTGAAGAATGTAAAATATATTTCGATTTATTTAACACTTTTTTGGTTACTACATGATTCCATATGGGTTATTTCATAGTTTTGATGTCTTCATTATTGTTCAACAATGTAGAAAATAGTAAAAATAAAGAAAAACCCTTGAATGAGTAGGTGTTCTAAAACTTTTGACCGGTAGTGTATGTATAATTGATTTTGAATCATGTCCTTGTTCGATTACAACTGTTGGTGTTTCTGAACATAAACAATAAACTCAAATTAGATCAAATAAAGTATCAATTGTGAGCTAGATTCGGGCATATTCCTTCCTAGAGAGCAAACTACAAAAATATACAACACAGACTAGATCTAACTTGTTTAGTAAGGACAGACTAGATCTAACTTGTTTAGTAAAGACAGACTAGATCTAACTTGTTAAGTAAGGACAGACAAGATCTAACTTGTTTAGTAAAGACAGACTAGATCTAACTTGTTTAGTAAGGACAGACTAGATCTAACTTGTTTAGTAAAGACAGACTAGATCTAACTTGTTTAGTAAGGACAGACTAGATCTAACTTGTTTAGTAAAGACAGACTAGATCTAACTTGTTTAGTAAAGACAGACTAGATCTAACTTGTTAAGTAAAGACAGACTAGATCTAACTTGTTTAGTAAAGACAGACTAGATCTAACTTGTTTAGTAAAGACAGACTAGATCTAACTTGTTAAGTAAGGACAGACTAGATCTAACTTGTTTAGTAAAGACAGACTAGATCTAACTTGTTTAGTAAGGACAGACTAGATCTAACTTGTTTAGTAAAGACAGACTAGATCTAACTTGTTTAGTAAAGACAGACTAGATCTAACTTGTTAAGTAAAGACAGACTAGATCTAACTTGTTTAGTAAAGACAGACTAGATCTAACTTGTTTAGTAAAGACAGACTAGATCTAACTTGTTTAGTAAGGACAGACTAGATCTAACTTGTTTAGTAAAGACAGACTAGATCTAACTTGTTTAGTAAAGACAGACTAGATCTAACTTGTTTAGAAAGGACAGACAAGATCACAAAAAAGCACATAAAGAAATCACAGTACCTGGTGTTTTACAATAAATGTAATCTCTTTTTTCTGGTGCTTGGTTTCCGTGTAGATCCGTATGAGGCCTAGTGAGAAGATGATTGGATGAACTGCAAGCTCGTGTGTGTGTGTGTGTGTGTGTGTGTGTGTGTGTGTGTGTGTGTGTGTGTGTGTGTGTGTGTGTGTGTGTGTTATTTACTCTGGGGGCAGGACTTCCCATGAAGAGCCCAGAGTGTTCAGGAAGTTGAACTGAAAGTAATCCTTGTCTTGGGCTGGGCTTGGCTGTGTTCCATACCTACTTTCTGCCTCCTCGATTCAAATAGCGTCTCTGCGTCAGTGTTATGATCTAGGATCAGTTTTAATCCTTAGAATCGTAATGAATAAGATTACATGGACAGGGGGGACCTGATCCTAGATCAGCTCTCCTACTCTACGGCTCTGAATACTGGTCCTTTTACATTACATGGAGGAGGAGGTGTGATGGTGTGGGGGTGCATGGCTGGTGACACTCTCAGTGATTTATTTAGATTCCATATGTGTTATTTCATAGTTTTGATGTCCTTTCATAGTGGTTTCTTTGCATCAATTTGACCATGAAGGCTTGATTCACGAGGTCCCCTCTGAACAGCTGAGATGTGTCTGTTACTTGAGCTCTGTGAAGCATTTATTTGGGCTGCAATTTCTGAGGCTGGTAACTGTAATGAACTTATCCTCTCCAGCAGAGGTAACTCTGGGTCTTCCTTTCCTGTGACGGTCCTCATGAGAGCCAGTTCCATCATATCAGTTCCATCATAAGGCTATCTTCCGTATACCACCCCTACCTTGTCACAACACAACTGATTGGTTCAAATGCATTAAGAAGGAAATAAATTCCACAAATTAACTTTAAACAAGTCACACCTGTTAATTGAAATGCATTCCAGGTGACTATCTCATGAAGCTGGTGGAGAGAATGCCAAGAGTGTGCAAAGCTGTCATCAAGGCAAAGAGTGGCTACTTTGAAGATTCTCAAATATAAAATAGATTTTGATTTGTTTAAAGAAAATGGGGTAACTACATGATTCCATATGTGTTATTTCATAGTTTTTATGTAAAAATAAAGAAAACACTTTGAATGAGTCGGTGTGTCCAAACTGTTGACTGGTACTGTATATATATTTCTCAATGGAGGAGTCTATAGATGTCATAAAGATATCAACAGAATTTGACTAAAACTACGACAACGCCATGCTCGCATCCCCTGGTGGGGAAATATTCAGAATATTGTGATTGCCGGCCATCAAAATCAGCCTACATTTCGACTGTTGTTTCTATGTGTGTATTTCACACTGTGTTGGGCATTTAGCAGAAAATGTTTTTCTCATCCTGAAAAAGTTTAAATTCTAAATGTTATGAATCTAAATATATCCAAATCAGATTTTTAGAAAAAACACTTTGTGGTACTGTTAGATCAGATTTTGTGAATGTTAAAACACACATAAACTACCTGTTTATAACTGGTGCGATTGGTATCCCACCCGTCTGATAGGCCTATTCATTGGGCTCGTCCAAAAGCTACAATTTGGTTCTGTATCCATAAGTCTATATCCATAAGTATCCATTAGCCACTGACTGTTCTAACTTTACAACAGTTCCCTTCTTATAACGTGGGAAAGTGCTCAGTCAGACATTTCACTCGTAGGTGTGTCTGCAATACGAGCTGTAACATGTTCTAACACGTATTCCCTTTGAAGTGTTTGGTGTTGCACATGTTTTTCCTGAGTTACAACACTTTCTGAACCAATAGAAACTTGTGAAGAGAAAGATACCTCCATGCGAATCTGTGTTAAAACTGATGTACAGTACACCCCCGGACAGGACACTAGTCTATCTCCTGTTTCTGTAGTGAGACAGCTTGATGTACAGTACACCCCCGGACAGGACACTAGTCTATCTCCTGTTTCTGTAGTGAGACAGCTTGATGTACAGGACACCCCCGGACAGGACACTAGTCTATCTGCTGTTTCTGTAGTGAGACAGCTTGATGTACAGGACAACCCCCGGACAGGACACTAGTCTATCTCCTGTTTCTATAGTGAGACAGCTTGATGTACAGTACACCCCCGGACAGGACACTAGTCTATCTCCTGTTTCTGTAGTGAGACAGCTTGATGTACAGGACACCCCCGGACAGGACACTAGTCTATCTGCTGTTTCTGTAGTGAGACAGCTTGATGTTCAGGACAACCCCCGGACAGGACACTAGTCTATCTCCTGTTTCTGTAGTGAGACAGCTTGATGTACAGGACACCCCCTGGACAGGACACTAGTCTATCTGCTGTTTCTGTAGTGAGACGGTGTGATGTACAGTACACCCCCTGAACAGGACACTAGTCTATCTGCTGTTTCTGTAGTGAGACGGTGTGATGTACAGGACACCCCGCGGACAGGACACTAGTCTATCTGCTGTTTCTGTAGTGAGACAGCTTGATGTACAGGACACCCCCGGACAGGACACTAGTCTATCTCCTGTTTATGTAGTGAGACAGCTTGATGTACAGGACACCCCCGGACAGGACACTAGTCTATCTCCTGTTTCTGTAGTGAGACAGCTTGATGTACAGGACACCCCCAGACAGGACACTAGTCTATCTGCTGTTTCTGTAGTGAGACAGCTTGATGTACAGGACACCCCCGGACAGGACACTAGTCTATCTCCTGTTTCTGTAGTGAGACAGCTTGATGTACAGGACACCCCCGGACAGGACACTAGTCTATCTGCTGTTTCTGTAGTGAGACAGCTTGATGTACAGGACACCCCCGGGACAGGACACTAGTCTATCTCCTGTTTCTGTAGTGAGACAGCTTGATGTACAGGACACCCCCTGGACAGGACACTAGTCTATCTCCTGTTTCTGTAGTGAGACAGCTTGATGTACAGGACACCCCCGGACAGGACACTAGTCTATCTGCTGTTTCTGTAGTGAGACAGCTTGATGTACAGGACAACCCCCGGACAGGACACTAGTCTATCTCCTGTTTCTGTAGTGAGACAGCTTGATGTACAGTACACCCCCGGACAGGACACTAGTCTATCTCCTGTTTCTGTAGTGAGACAGCTTGATGTACAGGACACCCCCGGACAGGACACTAGTCTATCTGCTGTTTCTGTAGTGAGACAGCTTGATGTACAGGACAACCCCCGGACAGGACACTAGTCTATCTCCTGTTTCTGTAGTGAGACAGCTTGATGTACAGGACACCCCCTGGACAGGACACTAGTCTATCTGCTGTTTCTGTAGTGAGACGGTGTGATGTACAGTACACCCCCTGAACAGGACACTAGTCTATCTGCTGTTTCTGTAGTGAGACGGTGTGATGTACAGGACACCCCGCGGACAGGACACTAGTCTATCTGCTGTTTCTGTAGTGAGACAGCTTGATGTACAGGACACCCCCGGACAGGACACTAGTCTATCTCCTGTTTCTGTAGTGAGACAGCTTGATGTACAGGACACCCCCGGACAGGACACTAGTCTATCTGCTGTTTCTGTAGTGAGACAGCTTGATGTACAGGACACCCCCGGACAGGACACTAGTCTATCTCCTGTTTCTGTAGTGAGACAGCTTGATGTACAGGACACCCCCGGACAGGACACTAGTCTATCTGCTGTTTCTGTAGTGAGACAGCTTGATGTACAGGACACCCCCGGGACAGGACACTAGTCTATCTCCTGTTTCTGTAGTGAGACAGCTTGATGTACAGGACACCCCCTGGACAGGACACTAGTCTATCTCCTGTTTCTGTAGTGAGACAGCTTGATGTACAGGACACCCCCGGACAGGACACTAGTCTATCTCCTGTTTCTGTAGTGAGACAGCTTGATGTACAGTTCACCCCCGGACAGGACACTAGTCAATCTCCTGTTTCTGTAGTGAGACAGCTTGATGTACAGGACACCCCCTGGACAGGACACTAGTCTATCTGCTGTTTCTGTAGTGAGACGGTGTGATGTACAGTACACCCCCTGAACAGGACACTAGTCTATCTGCTGTTTCTGTAGTGAGACGGTGTGATGTACAGGACACCCCCCGGACAGGACACTAGTCTATCTGCTGTTTCTGTAGTGAGACAGCTTAATGTACAGGACACCCCCGGACAGGACACTAGTCTATCTCCTGTTTCTGCAGTGAGACAGCTTGATGTACACTACACCCCCTGGACAGGACAATAGTCTATCTCCTGTTTCTGTAGTGAGACAGCTTGATGTACAGGACACCCCCGGACAGGACACTAGTCTATCTGCTGTTTCTGTAGTGAGACAGCTTGATGTACAGGACACCCCCGGACAGGACACTAGTCTATCTCCTGTTTATGTAGTGAGACAGCTTGATGTACAGGACACCCCCTGGACAGGACACTAGTCTATCTGCTGTTTCTGTAGTGAGACGGTGTGATGTACAGTACACCCCCTGAACAGGACACTAGTCTATCTGCTGTTTCTGTAGTGAGACGGTGTGATGTACAGGACACCCCCCGGACAGGACACTAGTCTATCTGCTGTTTCTGTAGTGAGACAGCTTAATGTACAGGACACCCCCGGACAGGACACTAGTCTATCTCCTGTTTCTGCAGTGAGACAGCTTGATGTACACTACACCCCCTGGACAGGACAATAGTCTATCTCCTGTTTCTGTAGTGAGACAGCTTGATGTACAGGACACCCCCGGACAGGACACTAGTCTATCTGCTGTTTCTGTAGTGAGACAGCTTGATGTACAGGACACCCCCGGACAGGACACTAGTCTATCTCCTGTTTATGTAGTGAGACAGCTTGATGTACAGGACACCCCCGAACAGGACACTAGTCTATCTGCTGTTTCTGTAGTGAGACAGCTTGATGTACAGGACACCCCCCGGACAGGACACTAGTCTATCTCCTGTTTCTGTAGTGAGACAGCTTGATGTACAGGACACCCCCCGGACAGGACACTAGTCTATCTCCTGTTTCTGTAGTGAGACAGCTTGATGTACAGGAACCCCCGGACAGGACACTAGTCTATCTCTTGTTTCTGTAGTGAGACAGCTTGATGTACAGGACACCCCCCGGACAGGACACTAGTCTATCTCCTGTTTCTGTAGTGAGACAGCTTGATGTACAGGACACCCCCCGGACAGGACACTAGTCTATCTCCTGTTTCTGTAGTGAGACAGCTTGATGTACAGGACACCCCCCGGACAGGACACTAGTCTATCTCCTGTTTCTGTAGTGAGACAGCTTGATGTACAGGACACCCCCTGGACAGGACACTAGTCTATCTCTTGTTTCTGTAGTGAGACAGCTTGATGTACCAGTACACCCCCGGACAGGACACTAGTCTATCTCCTGTTTCTGTAGTGAGACAGCTTGATGTACAGGACACCCCCGGACAGAACACTAGTCTATCTCCTGTTTCTGTAGTGAGACAGCTTGATGTACAGTACACCCCCTGGACAGGACACTAGTCTATCTCCTGTTTCTGTAGTGAGACAGCTTGATGTACAGTACACCCCCTGGACAGGACACTAGTCTATCTCCTGTTTCTGTAGTGAGACAGCTTGATGTACCAGTACACCCCCGGACAGGACACTAGTCTATCTCCTGTTTCTGTAGTGAGACAGCTTGATGTACAGGACATCCCCCGGACAGGACACTAGTCTATCTCCTGTTTCTGTAGTGAGACAGCTTGATGTACAGGACACCCCCTGGACAGGACACTAGTCTATCTGCTGTTTCTGTAGTGAGACAGCTTGATGTACAGGACACCCCCGGACAGGACACTAGTCTATCTCCTGTTTCTGTAGTGAGACAGCTTGATGTACAGGACACCCCCGGACAGGACACTAGTCTATCTCCTGTTTCTGTAGTGAGACAGCTTGATGTACAGGACACCCCCGGACAGGACACTAGTCTATCTCCTGTTTCTGTAGTGAGACAGCTTGATGTACAGGACACCCCCCGGACAGGACACTAGTCTATCTCCTGTTTCTGTAGTGAGACAGCTTGATGTACAGGACACCCCCCGGACAGGACACTAGTCTATCTCCTGTTTCTGTAGTGAGACAGCTTGATGTACAGGACACCCCCCGGACAGGACACTAGTCTATCTCCTGTTTCTGTAGTGAGACAGCTTGATGTACAGGACACCCCCCGGACAGGACACTAGTCTATCTCCTGTTTCTGTAGTGAGACAGCTTGATGTACAGGACACCCCCCGGACAGGACACTAGTCTATCTCCTGTTTCTGTAGTGAGACAGCTTGATGTACAGGACACCCCCTGGACAGGACACTAGTCTATCTCTTGTTTCTGTAGTGAGACAGCTTGATGTACCAGTACACCCCCGGACAGGACACTAGTCTATCTCCTGTTTCTGTAGTGAGACAGCTTGATGTACAGGACACCCCCAGGCAGGACACTAGTCTATCTCCTGTTTCTGTAGTGAGACAGCTTGATGTACAGGACACCCCCTGGACAGGACACTAGTCTATCTGCTGTTTCTGTAGTGAGACAGCTTGATGTACAGGACACCCCCGGACAGGACACTAGTCTATCTCCTGTTTCTGTAGTGAGACAGCTTGATGTACAGGACACCCCCGGACAGGACACTAGTCTATCTCCTGTTTCTGTAGTGAGACAGCTTGATGTACAGGACACCCCCGGACAGGACACTAGTCTATCTCCTGTTTCTGTAGTGAGACAGCTTGATGTACAGTACACCCCCGGACAGGACACTAGTCTATCTCCTGTTTCTGTAGTGAGATAGCTTTATGTACAGGACACCCCCTGGACAGGACACTAGTCTATCTCCTGTTTCTGTAGTGAGACAGCTTGATGTACAGGACACCCCCTGGACAGGACACTAGTCTATCTCCTGTTTCTGTAGTGAGACAGCTTGATGTACAGGACACCCCCTGGACAGGACACTAGTCTATCTCCTGTTTCTGTAGTGAGACAGCTTGATTTACAGGACACCCCCTGGACAGGACACTAGTCTATCTCCTGTTTCTGTAGTGAGACAGCTTGATGTACAGTACACCCCCTGGACAGGACACTAGTCTATCTCCTGTTTCTGTAGTGAAACAGCTTGATGTACAGTACACCCCCTGGACAGGACACTAGTCTATCTCCTGTTTCTGTAGTGAGACAGCTTGATGTACAGGACACCCCCGGACAGGACACTAGTCTATCTCCTGTTTCTGTAGTGAGACAGCTTGATGTACAGGACACCCCCGGACAGGACACTAGTCTATCTCCTGTTTCTGTAGTGAGACAGCTTGATGTACAGTACACCCCCGGACAGGACACTAGTCTATCTCCTGTTTCTGTAGTGAGATAGCTTTATGTACAGGACACCCCCTGGACAGGACACTAGTCTATCTCCTGTTTCTGTAGTGAGACAGCTTGATGTACAGGACACCCCCTGGACAGGACACTAGTCTATCTCCTGTTTCTGTAGTGAGACAGCTTGATGTACAGGACACCCCCTGGACAGGACACTAGTCTATCTCCTGTTTCTGTAGTGAGACAGCTTGATTTACAGGACACCCCCTGGACAGGACACTAGTCTATCTCCTGTTTCTGTAGTGAGACAGCTTGATGTACCAGTACACCCCCGGACAGGACACTAGTCTATCTCCTGTTTCTGTAGTGAGACAGCTTGATGTACAGGACACCCCCCCCCGGACAGGACACTAGTCTATCTCCTGTTTCTGTAGTGAGACAGCTTGATGTACAGGACACCCCCTGGACAGGACACTAGTCTATCTCCTGTTTCTGTAGTGAGACAGCTTGATGTACAGGACACCCCCGGACAGGACACTAGTCTATCTGCTGTTTCTGTAGTGAGACAGCTTGATGTACAGGACACCCCTTGCACAGGACACTAGTCTATCTCCTGTTTCTGTAGTGAGACAGCTTGATGTACAGGACAGCCCCTGGACAGGACACTAGTCTATCTCCTGTTTCTGTAGTGAGACAGCTTGATGTACAGGACACCCCCGGACAGGACACTAGTCTATCTCCTGTTTCTGTAGTGAGACAGCTTGATGTACAGGACACCCCCGGACAGGACACTAGTCTATCTCCTGTTTCTGTAGTGAGACAGCTTGATGTACAGGACACCCCCGGACAGGACACTAGTCTATCTCCTGTTTCTGTAGTGAGACAGCTTGATGTACAGTACACCCCCGGACAGGACACTAGTCTATCTCCTGTTTCTGTAGTGAGATAGCTTTATGTACAGGACACCCCCTGGACAGGACACTAGTCTATCTCCTGTTTCTGTAGTGAGACAGCTTGATGTACAGGACACCCCCTGGACAGGACACTAGTCTATCTCCTGTTTCTGTAGTGAGACAGCTTGATGTACAGGACACCCCCGGACAGGACACTAGTCTATCTGCTGTTTCTGTAGTGAGACAGCTTGATGTACAGGACACCCCCTGCACAGGACACTAGTCTATCTCCTGTTTCTGTAGTGAGACAGCTTGATGTACAGGACAGCCCCTGGACAGGACACTAGTCTATCTCCTGTTTCTGTAGTGAGACAGCTTGATGTACAGGACACCCCCGGACAGGACACTAGTCTATCTGCTGTTTCTGTAGTGAGACAGCTTGATGTACAGGACACCCCCTGCACAGGACACTAGTCTATCTCCTGTTTCTGTAGTGAGACAGCTTAATGTACAGTACACCCCCTGGACAGGACACTAGTCTATCTCCTGTTTCTGTAGTTAGACAACTTGGTGTACAGGACACCCCCTGGACAGGACACTAGTCTATTGCAGAGCGAGGCGAGGAGAGGAGAGGAGAGGAGAGGAGAGGAGAGGAGAGGAGAGGCGAGGCGAGGCGAGGAGAGGAGAGGTTACCGTGCCTTTATTGAAGAAACAAGGACAGTGATACAAGTCAAGTATATTCCTCCAGTAGGATAACCTGATAGGCTGTACCAAATGTACCTACTCCCTATATAGTGCACTATGTAGCGTGAGGCAGCTTGATGAACAAGTGCTAATTCTAACCAATTCAAAAATGTATATTGGGGCCTCCCGAGCGGTCTAAGCCACTGCATCGCAGTGCTGGAGGCGTCACTACAGACCTGGGTTTGATCCCTGGCTGTATAACAACTGGCGCTCTAGCGACTACTTGTGGCGGGACGGGTGCCAGCAGGCTGACCCCGGTCATCAGTTGAACGTTTTTTCCTCCGACACATTGGTGCAGCTGGCTTCCCGGGTTAAACAGGTGGGTGTTCATTAAGGAGCAGGTCATGGCGGGTCATGTTTTTCGGAGGACGCACGACTCGACCTTCGCCTCCTTAGCCCGTTGGGGAGTGGCAGCGATGAGACAAGATTGAAATTGGGGAGAAAAGATGGAGGGGGGGGGGGGGGGTAAAATACAAAAACAATGCCAGATAGATCCACTTCTGGTAGTGTGGACTGTGAGAGGGAGGGATAACAAGAAGCCACTGTCTCCCTCAAGAGGGTTAACATAGCAACTGACACCTCGATCGCTGGATCGTTACAAGAGCAGGGACTGCAGGGTTTAGTTCCATACCAGCACTAAGACACCTAGTTCAGCAAGCCAACCAATCATCAAGACCCTAATTAGGTGATTTAATTATATTGCTTGCTTCATATGTTCTATATAGAACCCCACATTTCAAGAAAAGGGTTATTGGGGTTCTAAATAGAACATTAGGGGTGCCGTATAAGCAAGGGAAAGAACCCTTTTTGGTTCTGTATAAATGTATATTTTTCTTAGAGTGTATGGAACCAAATCCTGCCCTGCCCAGATTGTACTAGAATGTGTAGAGTCAGACTGTACTAGGATGTGTAGAGACAGACTGTAGTAGCTGTACCAGACTGTAATATAATGTGTAGAGACAGACTGTACTAGAATGTGTAGAGACAGACTGTACTAGGATGTGTAGAGACAGACTGTACTAGCTGGACCAGACTGTAATAGAATGTGTAGAGTCAGACTGTACTAGAATGTGTAGAGTCAGACTGTACTAGAATGTGTAGAGTCAGACTGTACTAGAATGTGTAGAGTCAGACTGTACTAGAATGTGTAGAGTCAGACTGTACTAGGATGTGTCGAGTCAGACTGCACTAGAATGTGTAGAGTCAGACTGTACTAGAATGTGTAGAGTCAGACTGTAGTAGAATGTGTAGAGTCAGACTGTAGTAGAATGTGTAGAGTCAGACTGTAGTAGAATGTGTAGAGCCAGACTGTACTAGAATGTATAGAGTCAGACTGTAGTAGAATGTGTAGAGTCAGACTGTACTAGAATGTGTAGAGTCAGACTGTACTAGAATGTGTAGAGACAGACTGTACTAGCTGTACCAGACTGTAATAGAATGTGTAGAGACAGACTGTACTAGAATGTGTAGAGTCAGACTGTACTAGCTGTACCAGACTGTACTAGAATGTGTAGAGACAGACTGTACTAGAATGTGTAGAGTCAGACTGTACTAGAATGTGTAGAGACAGACTGTACTAGCTGTACCAGACTGTACTAGAATGTGTAGAGACAGATTGTAGTAGAATGTGTAGAGACAGACTGTACTAGCTGTACCAGACTGTACTCGAATGTGTAGAGACAGACTGCACTAGAATGTGTAGAGACAGACTGCACTAGAATGTGTAGAGTCAGACTGTACTAGAATGTGTAGAGACATACTGTACTAGCTGTACCAGACTGTAATAGAATGTGTAGAGACAGACTGTACTAGCTGTACCAGACTGTACTAGCTGTACCAGACTGTACTAGGATGTGTAGAGACAGACTGTACTAGAATGTGTAGACAGACTGTACTAGAATGTGTAAAGACAGACTGCACTAGAATGTGTAGAGACAGACTGTACTAGGATGTGTAGAGACAGACTGTACTAGAATGTGTAGAGTCAGACTGTACTAGAATGTGTAGAGACAGACTGTACTAGAATGTGTAGAGACAGACTGTACTAGAATGTGTAGAGACAGACTGTACTAGAATGTGTAGACAGACTGTACTAGAATGTGTAGAGTCAGACAGTACTAGAATGTGTAGAGACAGACTGTACTAGAATGTGTAGAGACAGACTGTACTAGGATGTATAGAGACAGACTGTACTAGAATGTGTAGAGACAGGCTGTACTAGGATGTGTAGAGACAGACTGTACTAGGATGTGTAGAGACAGACTGTACTAGGATGTGTAGAGACAGACTGTACTAGAATGTGTAGAGACAGACTGTACTAGAATGTGTAGAGACAGACTGTACTAGAATGTGTAGAGACAGACTGTACTAGCTGTACCAGACTGTAATAGAATGTGTAGAGACAGACTGTACTAGGATGTGTAGAGACAGACTGTACTAGAATGTGTAGAGACAGACTGTACTAGGATGTGTAGAGACAGACAGTACTAGAATGTGTAGAGACAGACTGTACTAGAATGTGTAGAGACAGACTGTACTAGGATGTGTAGAGACAGACAGTACTAGAATGTGTAGAGACAGACTGTACTAGAATGTGTAGAGACAGACTGTACTAGGATGTGTAGAGACAGACAGTACTAGAATGTGTAGAGACAGACTGTACTAGGATGTGTAGAGTCAGACTGTAGTAGAATGTGTAGAGTCAGACTGTACTAGCTGTACCAGACTGTACTAGAATGTGTAGAGACAGACAGTACTAGAATGTGTAGAGACAGACTGTACTAGGATGTGTAGAGTCAGACTGTAGTAGAATGTGTAGAGTCAGACTGTACTAGCTGTACCAGACTGTACTAGAATGTGTAGAGACAGACTGTACTAGAATGTGTAGAGACAGACTGTACTAGGATGTGTAGAGTCAGACTGTAGTAGAATGTGTAGAGTCAGACTGTACTAGCTGTACCAGACTGTACTAGAATGTGTAGAGACAGACTGTACTAGAATGTGTAGAGACAGACTGTACTAGGATGTGTAGAGACAGACAGTACTAGAATGTGTAGAGACAGACTGTACTAGGATGTGTAGAGACAGACAGTAGTAGAATGTGTAGAGTCAGACTGTACTAGAATGTGTAGAGACAGACTGTACTAGAATGTGTAGAGACAGACTGTACTAGGATGTGTAGAGAGAGACAGTACTAGGATGTGTAGAGACAGACTGTACTAGGATGTGTAGAGACAGACTGTACTAGAATGTGTAGAGTCAGACTGTACTAGAATGTGTAGAGACAGACTGTACTAGCTGTACCAGACTGTACTAGAATGTGTAGAGACAGATTGTAGTAGAATGTGTAGAGACAGACTGTACTAGCTGTACCAGACTGTACTCGAATGTGTAGAGACAGACTGCACTAGAATGTGTAGAGACAGACTGCACTAGAATGTGTAGAGTCAGACTGTACTAGAATGTGTAGAGACATACTGTACTAGCTGTACCAGACTGTAATATAATGTGTAGAGACAGACTGTACTAGCTGTACCAGACTGTACTAGCTGTACCAGACTGTACTAGGATG